>NC_134483.1:517519903-517819903 GCF_040206685.1 Ascaphus truei | reverse complement strand
ATAAAGACCTGTTATATTGCTAACCCTGGTTTGCACACATTCTTTTGGTCTTCTGGGAAACGGGGAGAGGAGACACTGACACATCCATACCTATTGAGGGATATTTTGCTGAGACGACTACACACCACCCATACAGGCTGACACCACCCTCTGAGGGCAAGAACTCACATTAGGCCGTGTGAGTTTTATGTTTATTGAGACTCCATTATATGAGTCTGCATTAACCCACTACAGTCTGCGTTGAGGGAGAAATACCACACAAGCCCGTGTGAGTCACTGAATCCATATGTTTATGTTTTCATTGATTATATAGTGGAAATTCACCATCATCCCTTCCATCGTATCCTCCATCCACACCTATCCCCCCTCTCCCCCCCTTTCTCCCCCACACATGTGGATGCTATGCACTAATACTGTGTTTTTATTCCTTTTTTATTCAACTTCATCCGGTTTCATCAATATCGTGAGGTCCATGAGTTTTGCGCTGACCATCTTCACACTACCATTGCCACGTTAAGAAGGACACGGGGTTCCCTTCTTCAAGGTCAAGCAGCAACCACAAAATCATCAAAAGAGCCAGTATATATTTCTATATACTCTTTTACACCACGAACACAACCTCTTATTTATATTTTTATTATTCTTAATATAGTAAAGGCGTTGTAGCATTTTTTAGTCACACATTTTGGGGAGCGCCGCAGTACAAACATCCTCTGAGTGTTATATCACAGGCAGCCACCAATCTCTTCTAACTAGTGTACACTGCATTTTAGACCAGAGTGTATACATATTCTGAATCTCAGCGCTACCTTTCTCTGTTTTTCTTTAATAGCAAGGTCATATGTATTGGGTAAACTTGCGTTGTAGTTTCCACGCCCAAAAAGCGCCATGCATCAACCGACAGTGTTGCTGGCACTTGCTGTTTTTGAAAGAGTAGCTTATCAGAGCCCTATCAGATTCACTTTACAGATAAGCCACCACAAGCAACTGAATATAGTTTGCTTTGAGGGTCCTTTTACCTCATACGCCATACTGTATACTAGTGTGTATCTAATACTACCCTGGTATGCATGTGCACCACTCAGCACTTACATTACATAGGGAGTCCCTTATATGCACGTATACGGCTAAATTACTAAGAGATTATCTGACTTCTACAGCGGTTAGCATTGTTTTTGATTGAAATATATTTGTTGTCATTTTGAATGAATAAAGTGTTGATGTTTAATACCATTCACCACACTTTGTAGAATTATCCATTCTTGTATATATCAGTCTGTTGTGCACCACCATAGGGATTTCTTTCGATTAGTCTGTTCACCTCCCTGGTAGCATACAGCACTTTATTTATAACTTCAGTTAGAGCGAGGTTCCTCTCTTTTGTCCAGACTAAAAGCAAATGACAACACACATGACCCCCAGATGAAGATGGGGGACTCCACCTCTTAATCTTTGGGGTTAACGCCATAAATCCAATCATCTGACCACAACAAGGCTGGTGATGGAGTATCCCTACTTCTTGTTATCAGAAATATGAGTTTACTAAGGTAATTCTCAAAATGAAATTGGGCAACGACCCTGTAGAAGAAGAGTGCAGAGGTATGACAAGGGAGACATATATTGGGGAAAATAAACCTTGGCTTTTATGTAACCCATATCTTCAAATAATACAGCTTTAAGGCACTATTCAAATAAATAAACGGCCTATTCCTTTGTAAGGTCTAACTCGCTCTCCCAGTCCCTTTCTGCAGGGCTGGGAGTATAGGCCTCTTACTAGCCTCTCACCCAAAGTCCAAAGACGTATCTGTTATCAGGGGAGCTTTCCGTTACTCGGGGTCTGGGTTTGTGTCCGTGGGCAGGGCACCCTCTGGTGGGTTCTAGTAACTGTTGTGTCCTGGACTAGAGAGGCTGTTCCCTGGGATTCCTCTCTGTCAGCATACACCACCTATGTGCTAAATCGATCCCCTGTAGTTCAAGCAGAAGGCTTTTCTATCTGTCTGATGAGCCAGGTGAAGACTGGTCAATTGTCTGTAGCTGAAATAAACCAGCTCCCTGATCGTTTCAGACCAATACAGGCTTTCTATTGAAGCCCTTCTTAGACCGGGGTAAAGGCTTTGTCACAGACGCTCTATTTATTTTTCTGGCTATCCTATAAAGACCTTCCATGTGATTTTTATACGAGAGGATAATGCCACTCCCTCCCCCCCCCCTGTATTTTCTGCAGTGGGGAGGGATTGGGATTGGGTGTCATTGGGGTTCAGAGGAGGGAGCCGGGATTCCACCCTGCACTACATTTCATTGTTAACCTTTCCACCTCCTGGGCTTATCTGTTCTGTGCCCCAGGGAATAGAAGAGCACTCACTTGGGCTAATCTTCAACCCAGAGGTATATTTACATTCTTAAGACACACTGTATTGCCAGTAGAGCAAAATGGAGTGTGACTTGGGGCTTCAATGTCCTGGGAAGCACGATGGGATAAATATCAAACATTCTCAGGGGAAGAACAGGTAAGGCCAAGGTCTAGAGGGGTTAATAAATGTGTACATTTTGCAGGAGAGGGTCCCTTTGAAACCCCAATGATACCTTCCATAATGCAAGGGGGGATCAGAGGGGCATGAGCCCCTATTCTATAAAGTGGGAGAGAACCAATTCGCTATGTATGTATATCTTTATTTATATAGCGCCCACACTGTACTCAGTGCTTTAGAAAGACAATACAGTACAGGGAATTATAATACAATAAGCGTAACAAAGTCAAACAATAGCAAAGAAAATTCCTGCCCCCTAGAGCTTACAATCTAGGTGGTATGTTGGGAGACTTACATAGACAACAGTTGAGGGAATAAGTGCAGTAGATGCCAGTGCTTGGCAGGAGTGAATGTGGGACAAAAGCCTTGAGTCCAGGCTATTGCGATGCTTCGAAAAATTCAAGAGAGACTGGGGAGCCCTGCGAAAAAGCAGAGAACTGGAGGCAAGATGAAAAAATAACAAAAATGTATTGAGGCATCTAGCCTAATTAAAAGAGATATTTTTAATTATGCTAGATGCCTCAATACATTTTTGTTATTTTTTCATCTTGCCTCCAGATCTCTGCTTTTTCGCAGGGCTCCCAGTCTCTCTTGAATTTTTCAACTTTGCTTCTACATCTGAGGACGCACAACGCACGCCGGGAAGTTTGGGCCACCTGTTGATGGTTCTGTGAGTACTCTTACCACATACCACTTACTGCAGTTCATATTTATCACTAAGGGAGGCTCTCTGATGCCGCGCGGGTCTGCCGGTTCCCGTCGGGGGACATTAGGATCGCCGTGAGGCAGTCTGTCCCTACACTATGTGATTGCTGACAAGGTTTTAAGGATTGTGACTGCTGTATTTACTATTCAGTGGCCCTTATCCTGGTATTCTCAGGGTTTATTGCCTACATCTCTCATTGGTATACAAGTGTCTAAGGGTTTGCAGAACCTACCATTGAGGTGTTTTCCTCTATACATTATTGCGATGCTTCATTTAAGAGGTGGGTTTTCAGGTTTGTTTTGAGGGTGAGTACTGAAGGTGGTTGGTGTATACTGAGTGTGAGGGCATTCCGCAATTAAGTTGCAGTGAGGGAAAAGGGTTTAAGGCAGGAGAGAGAGAGAGCTGTAGAGGTGAAAGGGGTGGAAATAGTTATGGTTAGTGATGGACAGAGCGCAGGAGACGAGTATGGGTATAGTGAGAGATTAGAGCTCATATGTAGGAAGAAGCATGTGAGTGGAGAGCATTAAAGGTTAGCAGAAGGTGACCAGGAATTTGATGGGAAGCCAGGGGAGGGATTTATTGAGGAAATGAGCGGATACTGTTTTGGGAGAAAGTGAAATTATTCTAGCAGCCACATATTGAATTGATTGCAGGGGGAAAGTTGTGAGGCAGAGAGGCCTGTTAGCAGTATGTTACAGTAATCCAGACGGGAGAGGATAAGGGCATGCTTTAGAGTTTTACTGTAGCAGTAGATTGACAGAGGAAAGGGTGGATCTACGGGAAAAAAAAGGGACACATTTTGGCCATGTTGTGAATGGAAAAGGAAAGGGAAGAGTCAAATGTTACTCCTAGGCAACTTGCTTTGGTGACAGGATAGATGGTAGTACGGTTTACTATGTTCAAAACAGGGGGATTAGGCTAGACTTAGGTAGAAATATGAAGAGCTCAGTTTTAGACATATTAAGTTTAAGGTGGCAGAGTGCAATCCACGAGGATATAGCCAGGAGGCAATCAGAGACTTGGGACTGGATTGCAGGAGTGAGGCTATGGGTGGATAGATATATCTGCGTATCATCTGCATAGAGATGATACCTAAGGCGAAAAACGTTGATGAGTTCACCAAGCGATAGTGTGCAGAGAGAGAAAAGATAGTGGTCTCAGAGCAAAACCTTAATTTTCACCAACAGACGGATCGACAGAAGGTGAAGACATGTTAGCAAGAGAAACAGAAAATGTACGATGAGAGAGGTAAGATGAAACAGGACAGGGCTATGTTGTGGATAGAGAGTTTAGAAAATATATAGGAGGAAATAGGGCTTAGGACGGTACCAGAAGATGCAGCAATTTGGCAAAGCAATATAGGAGTGGGCAGCATGGAGCTTATAGGTAAAACCTTTGTATGCCTCTACAAACGGGACGTACAGATGTCTTTACTGTTCTTTTTGGGTTTTATATGTTGGGAAATTCTGCACTAACTGATTGCTCTGGAAGCTCTGTAATATGTTATATTAACAGGATATCTTGTGCAATATGAGGTAACAATGTCAAACGCATCTGTAAATTGTATTATTATTATGGATAAAATACGTCAAGAGTTATAAAAGGTTGTTTATGAAAGTTTCCTGATTGCAAACCTACTCCAGGTCAAAAAGCATGCATCATATTTATTAAACAAAAAGGAATGCTATCGATAGCAAGGGGACTTTTTAAATTTATAAATATGGTATGGTTTGTTTTGCACCAGTCACAACCCAGTTTACCAGCTGGGAGACATTAATAAATTACCCCCATTGTAGGAGGTGACGCAATAAAGCGGCAAAACAAGGACAAATAATAATAAAAATAATGTATAATGTGCACCACATTTATCAAAGAAAACAAAAATACCATTGAATGCAGCTGCAACTTCCCTTTGCAAAGTCTGGAACCGTTTGTTTGCTTAATTTAAAACCAGAGACAGAACATGAAACACAGACAGAGGTCAGTGCACATCCAGTGAAACTTATACACGGTACAGTGCCTAAATATATATGTATAGATATCTATTAAATAAAATGGTCTTTTAGTTTAACATTTTGGCCAAAGTGTTGTAAGCCCCTGAGCCACTGCACGGCAGACCACATCTCAAGGGTACCTAACACTAATATAAATTCTTAATAACCTGTGCATTACCAGGAAGAATGATTTATAAAAAATCTGTCAAAATTAGTTGCAAAGTTCTAAGTCTGATTGAAGCTCTTATTAACCTGTACATTACCAGGAAAAGCACTCTGTATTAGATTTGTCACAATCAAACTGCAAGCAAGCAAGTTCCCCTGAGAGTGGGAGATGCAATGGAGTGAGCTTTTAACCATTTAAATGTGGGAGGGGGTGAGCTTCAACTAGGTAGGAGGAGCCACCCTCCAATCAGCTAAGACCAGCTGAACAAGAACCGTCTGTTTGCCCCAGTTTTTTCTGCAGACTTTTATACATGATCCGTATAGTCACACACAATCCCTGCAAGTTCAGAACCCAATACCAATCACACATACACATACACATATTTGTGTCAAAAGGAGTGCTATTGTGTGTGACTAAATATTCTGTATACAGCAAAAAAAACTAAAAGCCCCAATGCAACATCCAAAGGACAAAGTATATAGTTAAATAATTATCTGTTTGTTATCTCATAAGTAAGGGTAATTTTGGTAAACTCTTTGGCCAAAGCGTTATAAGCCTGCAGCCACATCACAGCTTATAACACTATGGTATTAAAATGGTGCAATTTGCTCCAAGGAGAATGTAGCACCCTTGGGGATATGCTAGAAATGTTGCCCTAGTCAGTCCTGGTCCCTCGGGGTGTTAAGGGCTTACCTTCTTACAGGCCCTAGTATGTAACTGTTTCCTTGTAATATATTTTATGAATCAGTTTAAAGGTCAGGTGTATAGTCACGCCTTGCTTCTGGAAGTTGCCAGTAGAGTCACCCTAGAAGGGACGGCCCTGTGTAAAGTAAGCCCACTATTTAATCTGCTCAGTAAGGCCGAGTTCAGGGTGGCTGCACGTCCGTTGCAAGTTCGGGTTGTTCAATGGGAGTGTTCAAACTGAAAACTCCACCGGCAGCAAACTGCAGCATTGACGCTGCAACACTTTGCAGCTACAACCCGAAAATATATTTGGGGCTGAAGTTGCGTCACATGAGCTGGTTCAGCGAACAGCTCCGTGACACTTTGCCCCGCCATGCCCCCAAACGCCGCGACCCAAATCCTGCAGCCTGGGCACAGATCGCCGGGCTGCAGGAGCACGCGAAGGAGGAGCGCACAGACGCAAGCGTCTTTAGCAGCCACACTGAACTTGGCCTAACTGAGGAGAGGGAGAGGGGGGGAGGGCAAAGGTTATTAAAGAGTGGGTTTAGCCAGATTTCCTCAGATCCCAGGAGGAACCAGAGGATTTGGTCTCCAGGCTCACCTAGCCTGTAACGGGAACAACTTTATTGTTTTTTCAGTGTTAGGGCAACTTTCCCAGTATTTAGGGCCCTTAGATATCAACATTCAAGGGAAATTCCACCACAGAAGAGAGTGGTTCCCAAGCACAGGGCTAAGAAGGAGACCTGGGTGAGACTGCAGAGAATTACCGGTCGCAGGTGTCTGTTTCTGATCTCATGCAGAGCAAAAGGCTTCCAGAGGAAGATGAGCTGCTACAAACCTCTTGGTGTAAGGAACTGAGAGTGCAGGTTTCTCAAGATAGTGAAAACCAGTCCTGTTATTTATCAAGTTTATATGTTAATAAAGTTCAGAAAAGTTCCTGGTGTCCTCTATTTTTCTTCAAGAGAAGGAGCTGCAGCTTGAGAGCTGGGGACTTGGTTCAGTTCCTGGTGTCGGCTCCTTGTGACCTTGGGCAAGTCACTTTATCTCCCTGTGCCCCAGGCACAAAAAACATAGATTGTAAGCTCCACAGGGCAGGTACTTAGTCTGCAAAATGTCTCTGTAAAGCACTAAGTAAAACTAGCAGCGCTATACAAGAACAAACAATTATTATTATTATTACTCATCATCATCATCAAGAGCCTGCACGGACCATTCAGCACCATGAGAGCAAGGTAAACCACTGAACATCTTTTATACACCCTTGGGACTGTTTATTTTGGTGTGACCCCTTTTCGTTACCCGGGGGGCATAGAGGTGTTACAAGTTTAAGAACAGCAGGGCACATAGACTTTGCATAAGGAGAAATTTAATCCAGCCACAGAAACCAACGTTTCCACTGCCTAGCAGTCTATATCAAGGTGATAAGACTGCGTGGCAGTCAAAATGTTGGTTTCTTTGGCTGGATGAAATTTCTCCTTATGCAAAGTCCCTGTGCCGTGCTGTTCTTATACTCCTTCATGATTTGGGGGATTTACAGGACTTTCCCTACTTCAAGGAGCACCGGCCTATTGAATTTCTTTCCCTTTTAGGAAGTGTGCCTGCAGAACTCTTGTTTTTGGCAATTTGCTCCAAGACACAGGGCAAATATTTGCAACTGCATCACTTTGCGCCAGCGACATATGATTGATCTTTGAAATCTCGCTTCCTACATTTGGCGCAGATCTGCTTGAAGCAGAGGCTAATGCCACCAGGGAAGGTACACAAGGATATGCCAAGTAAATGAAGCAGGTGGTAGTTTCAAGGAAGCACAGGACTCACAAATAGCCGTGTTCATATAGATACAGCAATAGTCAGCCCTCCAGAAGTCTTAATCTAAAGGTGATAATGTAATGTATTGATCCTGCCCTAAATACAGTAAACATACATGGGCATATATATTAAGGCAAACGTGGAGCAAAACAATTGCTTAATACAGTACAATAATTGCTTTTGATACAGTATGTATCAAAGAAAATCCTATTCATTTCAATGGGATTTTGTCCTTTGATACATATGGTGCGTATTCTTTTCTCCAGAATTGAACCACTTTTGCCTGGATACATATGTTCCAAACAGAGGGAAACTGCACCAGTGTAGGCACAACTTTTGGTACATCTCGTGATAATATTGCTTGGAGACTCTCCTCCCCTAACGCCTCCTAGAACCACTCAGCTTGCAAGTAGAGCAAACTAGGGCACACAATTGAGCAAAGCACCTCTGATAAATTAGCGCAGTATTACCATGACACAATTTGCACTTCTTTTGGAGCAATGCTCCAGTTTGTGACACTTGATACAATATACCGGTGTCTACAGCTCCTGATCATTTTTGACAACTGGTATTTGAAAGCAGTTACAAAATAACTAAATTTTACCACCCCATTAATAAGAAATCGGAATTATTTAATATTCACATGAAAGAACAAAATATGTTCTGGAATTTATTTTTATTGTTCGTCCCATAAATAATCCTTGGGAAAAAAATGTTAATAGTAATAAAACAAAAATAAAAGTTGCTGTATGCTTTTAAATGGACACATCTGTACTTTAACTTCTATTTAATTTGCATCTCATTTGTAATTTAGGGCCTCATGCAGTAAGCGCCGATAAGGCTTTTATCGGCATTTTCCCGCCAAAATTGGATTTGAGATTCAGTAAGCGCCGATAAGTGCTCAAAATCGGCAGTTTTTCTTGCCGATAAAAAATTATCGGCATGCGGCTGCCGATAACCCACTTATCGGGACTTTTCGGCACTTTTTGAAATCGGCTGTATTCAAGTAGCCCCGATCAGCTTATCGGTGCTGATCGGCACTCAGAAATGGAGATTTCATCGGCAATTGGTCCCGCCAACTAAAGTTGGCAAGTTGGAGGGGAGAAGGATCGGCAAGGTTGCCGGGACGGCACTTAGAAAAAAAACCTCATCTCTACATCAATGGAATCAATGGAGCGGGGACTTATAACATTATAGGACTGTTTACGTTCTATGGCTCATAATAAAAATGTGCTTGGCATTACAGTGTCGAGGTCATTCACTTCATCGTGTCAGCGCTTACGTTTATTATTGGCAGAACATTGTACTTTTATATGTTATGATGATTTGCGTGTCACATTAGTCTTAATGTTATGATGTGTCAAGGGAAACTCCTATACTGAACTCTTAAAGGAACAGGTCCCATAATATGAAACATGTTTCTTAAGTGTGCTTCGATTTATTATATGATGTAACACATTTCACACATCTAACAGATCCAGCGTATAGTAATGTTGATATACATTATACAATGCTTGTAATGTTTAACGCATGATCAAACGTAAATGTAGCTGTTTGTTTTCATGTTTACATGTACTTTGTGACTTCCCGCTTTTTATGTCGTTCGCAATTGGACACTCAATAACATTGCATGTTTACATTGTACACGATGCATTAGAATCACTTCATGCTAACTTATACACACATCTATAATAGTTACTCATTTTTACACGATTGAAACTGAATCAATAGCAACTATCCTGATGGCATTACATTATGCATATGCACATTACAATTAATTCATGTGAACAGGTGACAAATAACATGCCAAATTACACATCTTGTAACGTAGTTTCTCAACGTCAATGTCATGGTTGTATCCTAATTAGATGACTGAGTGTTGCGTTCTGAAGTGGTACATGCATTACACATTCCAGAAATACTTGCCAATAAATGGTTGTACAAAGCTTAACGTTACATCATTCTCAAATATCATGATTGCCTGGTGAACACAAATAAATAATTCTTTTAATTGCTACTGGATACACGTTGGGAGTGAACAACTTGGATATGTTAATGTAACACCTTGCACTTCAGAAGTCACCTGACATCATCACATAGGTATTTAAAGGAGGGCAATTACCTGTGCATTCACAGCTACAGACCTGAAAATGATGCGAATGTTAATGAGACGGAGGAAGATGCTATTGGACGAGAGGCTTGCTGATGGAGAGGATGTCACAGGCCAAGGAAGGGACAGAGGCAGGGACAGTGGCAGGGACAGTGATAGGGACAGGCACGCGGACAGGAGAGGGAGAGTTCAAGGGAGAGGGCAAGTAGATGAGAGGAGAAGAGAGAGGAGAGAAGTTGTGCCTCGTCCTCGTTTGTACAGGGAGAGAACCCTGTTAGATGGGATGAGTGAGGAGGAGATTGTAAGTCGCTATCGTTTGAGTTCAGCAGCAATCTTAGCTCTTTATGAAGAGATACGGGGAGATTTAGATTTTGTGACAGCCAGAGGTCGTGCAGTCCCTGGGCTTGTTAAAATGCTGTGCTCATTACATTATCTTGCTTCCACGTCATTCCTGACAACTGTGGGCATAGTGGGTGGGTTCTCGCAATCTACATTCTCGCGGGCCTTTACCCAGTTTCTATGTGCACTGAATAGACGCGCTAGGAATTATATTCATTTTCCTACAGAGCACACAGAGTGGCTGGAAGTCAGGAATGGCTTTTATACCATAGCTGGGATACCATGTGGGATGGGTGCAATAGATTGCACCCATGTTGCTTTGATCCCGCCTAGTCAGAGTGAGCATGCTTACCGCAACCGTAAGCACTACCATTCCCTGAATGTACAGGTGGTATGCGATGCCACGATGAAGATTATGCATGTGGTAGCCAAATTCCCTGGTTCCAGTCACGATTCCTCTATCCTGAGAAACTTATCAGTCTTCCATGCTTTCGAAGAAGGCTATTTTGGACTTGGTTGGCTGGTGGGTGAGTACATATTATGATGTGTTAACAAACAACTCTTGGTTTTCTAGGAAATGTTGTATGTAATAATGTTAACACAAATTGTTTCATATTTGTGCACGATGGATTATAGGTGACTCAGGATACGGAATTAGGCCATGGCTGTTGACCCCTGTGGCAAACCCTCAATGTGAAGCAGAGGAGAGGTACAATGTTGCCCATATATCTTCGCGATCCGTCATAGAGAGGACATTTGGGCTTCTCAAGACAAGATTTAGGTGCCTCGATAGAACTGGTGGGGCACTTCAATATAAGCCTGCTAAAGTGTCTGATATTATAATTGCATGTTGCATTTTGAACAATGTGGCACTCCGCAATAATTTACAAACAAACATACGTCAGGGCTTGGAGGAGGAGCATCCCGTCAATTTACCAGCTGACACTGAGCAAACAGCCAGTGGTGTTGAGACACGTCTGAATGTCATAAACACATTTTTTTCATGTAAGCAAATACATATATGTTCATAGTACTACATAGATGTATTCATTCTTTGTTATGATAAATACATTTGTCCAAATACCATTCACTTAGGAAACAGATGAATATGGTTCGCACACCTTTCTCTTCTCTGCTGTGTGGACAATTGCATGTGGCACCGGTATGTCATTCATCAACAGGTTGTATTATACTTCTTACCAATAAAAGGTGTTGTGTGTACGTCAGGAAATAATGTGTACTAAATCTATATTTTCTGTACATGCTATTTTTGGTTAGGCATACACAATAAACCTACTATGTCGATAGCCAATAGCTAGCGCAGTATGGTTACATACAATTTTTCTTTTGGAGTGTGACATGTGAGTCACAATGATGTGTACACTATTGTGTATTTCAGGACATATTTTACGTATTATTGATGTTGTTTCATATCACATACAAAATTGTCAATTCTGTGTGTTGCTTACCTTAATGAACATGTCATGACAATGATTTATATTCATTCATGTTTTCTTTTTCAAGGTATATCACTTCAATGACTGCTCATGGTATGTATTTCAATTCACATCTGTCATAAGATGTGCCAACCTCAATACAGGTGTAGTTACAGGATGTATAAACAGAACGTAATGAAAAAGATGTGACAATTGAAACATGTCATTTCTGTATTGTGTACGTGCGTTTAGCTACACTTGGTGGTTATTGTGCAGTGTGTTTTAAAATCATTAGGGACATTACATAACATCTAATTTAACAAACGTAACAACATCCATTCATGGAATATTGGAGTGGGGGGAGAGAAGGGGATAAACCCTGCTCAGCTATTGATTATGGGAGGAGAACATCCATTGATGCACATACTGCTGCGGCCAAGTTTATTCGAGCATTTGCCCGTTCTTGGCCGCAGCAGTAGCCTGGCGCGCGCCCGAGAGTGACGGGCGCGCGCCGAAGCAGCGGAAGAGCGCCCTCCGATCGGGGCGCTCTCCCTACCGCTGCCGGGTCCGCCGGGTCCCCCGGAAGCCCCTGCCGCTGTCCCGCGATCGCGGGACACCAGGGCTCCCTCGGGGAGCCCCTGGACGCGCGTGCAGGGGGCGCACGCTCCCGAAGACGCGTGGCCGCGCGTCTATGACGCACGGCACGCCGAGGGGCGGCCACTAGCAAGCCGGGAAATCTCCCGGCTTGCGGATCTGGCCGCAGTGTGATTAAGTGTGTCGGTAGTGTAAGCGATTTAACACTCAATGCATGTTTGTATGAAAAGACCCCAATGTTTTAAACATCATTAACATTGCAATGTATGTGATTAGTTGTTGTATCACTTCATCTTCATGTTGATTACTACATTGTCACATGTGTATGTATAAGTGAAAGATGTGTGTTGATTTGACATACATGTAACATGTGTCAAAATGTTAACACCATTCCAAAGTATAGTTCTTTGGATTCTCAACTTTTCCTAATTCATTCAACACAATGACAATGTAGTTAATATTATTTTTATTTCATTCACGTTAGTTATTCATAATGATCATGATCCTTTATAACTAATGTCAACATATGAACATAAATGAAGTGGACATTTGCATACGCACACATTTCAGCAACAGTGTGTGTGTGTTGTAGTTTTTGTGTGATGCATGTATTTCTACGTGAAATAATATAAACCAACATAATAATGTTGCTTTTATCATCGGCCTCACTTAGCTATGTATGTGTTGAACGTTTACTAATAACACAAAACTATAGTCAGTCGTGTGAATAAAATGTACACACAAATGTTCATGGTTTCATAATCTTTAACGAACATTCATTAGCTCATGCATGTTAGGTTACCACTACAACTTAGGTGATAATATAAAATGCACACGACTAAACAGTTTCTATCACCTCACTATTGTTATTGTGTACGTTCAGATACAATGTCTACGAGTTGTTATGTAGCATTTACATTCTTTGAAAAGTCACACGTGAGATTATAATATATAGTAGATTAATGTGTTTGCTGAGTGATAATGTTGGTTGCATATATCCCATGGCAATACATATAATGTTAGTAGAAAAGAACAAAAAAACAATATAAGTTCTAACTTCAGTGCTTAGCAACATCATTATGTTAATTAGGTGCATAGTAAATATTTGCATAATAGGATAACATTATGTAGTGATTGTTAATCTGGGCACCAATCATTGAAAGCATTGTTACATATTTATTATAATAGTTGTTCGCTAGTCGTCACAATCATCTAATATAACGATTGGCTCATCTGAAATCATACATTGGTCCCATGTATTCATCCGCAACATCTGTGAAATACAGCAAACACATGATGTTCAAAGATGGCACATTTATATAGGTCTCAGCATGACAACGCTTAACACATCTCTATATGATTGTGGATATTCACGCATAAGTAACGTATATGTTTAAACTGCAAGGATAAAACTACAGATACAGAACTGTCTCATTTTTCTAATGGCGTTGCTGGCATTACTACTGATATTTTTTTCCCGGTGCCTGTATACATAATAATGTGCGCGCACAACGTCTGTTGCGCGCGCACGTCACGAATGTGTGGACTAAGTCTTAGCACATGCGCAAAACGATGTGTACAGTGTGCGTTCAATACATGTCCCTCCATGGTGCTGCTAGCAGTATGCATATCATGGCTGGAAGTTATGATATTGAAGCGAAACAAATTCACGTCTACACACGTACATATCTAAACTTTGTAAACGGATGTGTGCCCACGGAAAAAACAGACGATCAGCCAATGAGTGAACAAAATACGTGTGACGTCATGTTAAGGCACCGTGAAATGCACGCAAACACCCCTCCCACTGAATGAACATTGGCCTCCAGCGCTGTGCACGCACCGCCCCACCGACGCGCGCGCATGACACACTGCACTGACCATAACAATAAGCTACGGGAACAGCCAATATGGTTTCACGTGCGCACGTCGGTTGGGGGTGGGGCTTGCATCGGTATCCTTTTTAAGGACGCCTTGGGACATTACCACGGTCCCACGTCATATGTGGGCGACACTTTGTTTTTATATGTTGAATGCTAAACAATGAGCTGTCTGTGTGTTACAGTTAGTGTAACATGTTGAAATGATACTTTAAAAGCGATAATAATATAGGATTTAGGACTCCGTCACCAATGTGTACTAATGGTTCGTCATGTAGTATATTGTTATAGGAAATAATGTCTTTGTGCACGCTACATGTAAGCCTGTCTGCAATGTTAAGCTGTATCCACTCATTTGGCTTACAAATGGTGTATATTATTAATGTAGACATATATAATTTGAGTAAAGGCATAACGAAATTTGAATTTACCATTCTTGTAGAAGTCAAAACTGATTTGGCTGCAACTGCTCGCTCCAGGAAGGCACAACAGTATCATCCATGGTTGAGGCAACCGTTGAATCCTGAATCACACACATCTCCAGGAGGGCGTCATATGGATCTGCAGTGGCTTCTTCAAACAAGACGTCCATATCGTTGATTTAGCCAATCATGGACACGCTCAAAACATTCATTTGTGGATAAAGTGAATCGTACAGAAGTTTTAAAATTTCGTTGTTTGTCAGGTTCTTGGTAGTATGGATATTTCTTTTGGATCAAGTCATAGATTTTGGCCACATTTGCACTTTTCTCTGGCGTTGATTCGATTGCTTCATAAATCATAAATTTGTATGATATACGTGGATGGCTGTGCAATGTGGAAGCTTCTGCCATTTCTTCTCTCTTCAAGTGTACGTTGTGTTAAGTTGAACGCATACGGAAGTCTGCAGAATGTGTGAATAGTTACATGTTATCTTCGCAGTTTCTTCCAAGGTTATAATCCAACCTAGCAGTTATACGCCTAGGTTTTCTCCCACAAGAAATTTGTTACAATAATTGGCTGAAATTCTTTGGGTAAGATACTCTTTTCACAGGAATCAAAACTTTACTTTCGGCTTAGGCAATCAACATGTGCAAAACAAGTAGACTCTTTGAATTAGAATAACAATGTGTGTGAAATCATCTACAGTGCTATGATGAACAGATTTCTGCTTACACTTAGCTAGATGTAACCATTCACACACATCTCTATGTTTGTCTCTTTCTGTTTTTCGCTCTGTCTGTTTATCTCTCTTTCTCTCTCTTTCTCTCTCTGTTTCTCTCTTTCTTTGACTCTCTCTGTTAATCTCTCTTGATATATACATAGATATAGATATATATATCAATAAATACCACTATTAAGGTTATGGTGGGTAAAAAAAGTGACTAAAACCCTCCACAGTAAAGCATAAAGCAACTGTAAATATTCCTGTATATTCATTTGCATGGAAAGAGAAAAACCCGGGCGCTACCTGTATGTATAATAAGTACGGGATAAAGGTATAATAACAACCTTAGAAGTTCATAAGGTATCCCTCTGCTTCTTAGTCTCCTCCTGTGACTCAAACAACCCCAAAAAAGGATCTACCCAGGATCCTTAGTAAACAGGGAAACAAGAGAGAGAGATGGGGGAGCACAGGTGGAAGGGTGAAATGAAACAAAATATGGTTCAGGTGTGTTAAGCCCTGAAGTACAGGAAAAAGGAGACCAAAAGCGCACCTCTCCTCAGAACTGACACGTCCTCCCTCACCTGTGTCTGTCCTGAAACGCCACGTGTTTGCATATACCTGCTCTGATTCATTGAATACAAAGGTGACACCACATCAAAGAAGAAGGAGAAGAAGTTCGCAGACGGAGAGTGAAGAAAAACTCCACAAGATAGAGAGGAGAAGACCTAAAGATACCTTGATGCGACAGCATTTTCACAAGGCCGTGTGAGTGTTAAGAGTAAATATACAATTTAAAACACCATTGTCATTGCTTCAGGGCTTAATACACCTGAACCATATTTTGTTCCATATTCATTTGCATGTCTTAGACAGGTCTGCAACCCTGTCTTTCACCATTATCACCCAGCAAACAGCACTTCCACTGCAGCAAGGGATTCTGGGAAATGACATGCAAATGAGCACACAGTGCCACTTTTTATCTCATACTCACATTACATGAGCAACCCTTAGCCAATGCATGCTGCTTTAAACACAGCTTTTAAGCAAGGACTTGGGAGATGCAAAGTCAGTTAACCCACTCACAGACATGTTTCAACCTTGATGGGTATCATCAGTGTGAGGTTGGCTTGCTGACATTTGCTCAAATGAGATAAGAGTAGGTAGGTAAGTGTGTGCTCATTTGCATGTCATTTCCCAGAATCCCTTGCTGCAGTGGAAGTGCTGTTTGCTGGGTGATAATGGTGAAAGACAGGGTTGCAGACCTGCCTAAGACATGCAAATGAATATACAGGAATATTTACAGTTGCTTTATAAATAAATATATATATATAATTATATATATATATAAATATATCAACATATATATTTATCTATATATAATTAACTATATATTGTGTGTAGATATATATATGTATACAGATATGTAGATATATATATAGATATATATCTATATATATATATATATATCTATATATATATCTAAAATAAAAAAATAAATAGATGATACCGTTCTGTGGCTAACGAAATGCTTTTATTTGTGCGAGCTTTCGAGATACACTGATCTCTTCTTCCGGCGATGTTACAATGAATGAAGCAAGCAAAAGCTATACTATAAACAGTGTCTATTGGAATGTTATCTGTGCTGGTCCTTCCCCCGGTGTGGATGTGTTTTATGGCTGGAGGTGTCAAAAGGTTCCTGAACGCAAGTGATGAAAGAGTGTGTATGTGTATCAGTGTGAATTAACATGAATGGAGAGCCCACAGTATTTACAGTGCTTTACAAAAGGTGTGTGGAGTGGGAGCAGATATAAATGGTGTGGGTGGGTCTGGATTTGTATTCATGCAAACCGTCTCTCTTTCGGTGTTTTAAGATTACCTTTGAGTATGGCAACCCTCAGATCGTTCATCTTATGGCCAGAGTCAGAGAAATGTTCGCCAACAGGACTGTCTCTTGTTCCGCGTGTGATGCTGTGGCGGTGCAGGTTCATTCTCTTGTTTAGCCCCTGCCCTGTCTCACCTATGTAGTAGCAGCCCCCTGGGCATTTCATGCACATGATGAGGTACACGACATTGCTGGCACTGGGTGTGGGCTGTTGCACTTCAGGGGCACTGGGTGTGGGCTTTGGCAGTTGTGAACCAGTTGCTAAACATTGCATGACTGATAGTGGAGCAGTTTCTTGTTTTGGTGTTTTAATTTTTTTCCAAAAGCTGGTTAGTAGTAATTGTTGCCCTAACTTTCTTTTGCGTGTCTCATTTGTAGGTGTCCGTGCCTGATTTTGAACAGATGTAAGCGGTTGGATGTTGAGAGGGACCTGCACAGAACGTGCACCTACTGTACCGGTATCATCCAGAACTGGGGAATGAAGAACTGATGACTCTGGATTAGTGATAATCTATGTTACATCTATAAACAGGCCATTACTGCCTCATCAAGTCTTGCATGGAAGATTGTGCATTCAAAGGCGAACATTCATAATTTGCACAAACCCATTTCGTTATGTTTAATTAAAGCTCTTTTTTAGCTTCATGTAGTATACTGAGAGCATAAATAGGAACATGTACCATATGGTATTTAATTGTGTTCATATGTAGCTCAGTTCAGATTTTTATTTCACATGTACCGGTGTGTGAAACCAGCTGCAATTAATATGTAATATGTATATATGTATCGACACACATGAAAAAGTGAATTAGGCATTTGTGTGCACATTACTGTGACAAACAATGAGTGCGGATGTGCTTTGTGGTTATGCATGTTAACCCATTGTTTGTTTGTACAAAGATTCACACATACATTCTGCTTGCAACTATAGGGCAAACATGTTGAATTCTTTGTAAGGTAGAAGGTTGCAGTGTGTGTTATTTGGAAGATCATTACACATAATCCCTTCATGCAGGTCAAGTTGTGTATGTTTACTCATAATGATGTCATCCACGATAGCTGAGCCAATACATGTTTCCAAACACACACATAGATATATATATATATATATATATATATATATATATGGGGAAAGACAGGGTTGCAGACCTGTCTAAGACATGCAAATGAGCATACAGTAATATTTACAGTTGCTATATATATATATATATATATATATATATATATATATATATATATATATATATATATATATATATATATATATAAAGCAACTGTAAATATTACTGTATGCTCATTTGCATGTCTTAGACAGGTCTGCAACCCTGTCTTTCCCCATTATCGCCCAGCATATAGCGCTTCCACTGCTGCAAGGGATTCTGGGAAATTACATGCAAATGAGCACTCAGTGCCACCTATTGCCACCATATATATTAATTTTTACTTTTTGTAGGACAACTAGATATAAATATAGATAGATAGATAGATAGATAGATAGATAGATAGATAGATATAGAGAGAGAGACATATATACAGATATATATGTAGGTATGCTTATATTGGAAAGAAAGTATAAGTTGCAGCGGAAATATAGGGAAGAACTGTAACCTACGACACGCCTAGTACAGTAACATTTGTCACCTGGTGGAAATGGAGCAGAATAAATTCCGATATCTCTGTCCCCAGTAAACCCTCCACGATGACAGGAAGAAATTTTTCCCGCATCTGCTCCTCCAATGGTGTTAAGATTAGAGATTGTGCTGGCGGCCCACCTCCACTGCCAGAAGCATGCATCCGTTGTGCTTGTATTTTTTTCTTTAAGTTTGCCCTGATATCATTGAATCTCTTCCGACAATTCGCCCGGTCCCTGACATGATTCCCACACGCAGACACAGCCAAGGTTATTTGATCCCACATTTCTTTTTGATGCTGAACTTGTCCACCCTTGAAATACATACAAAATATATGATGTTAATTATATTAGAAAAACGATCAGTTTCCTAAACTGCTACCTGTTCCAAGAGATACCAAACATGCTGGTTCAGGTGTAATATGTGTACTACATGAGCATTTACGTGTAAACATACAAATGTAAGGAAGCTTGCATGAATATTGTATGAACTTTGCCCAGATTTTTAGACTGATTGTTATGGTCGTTCTAAAGCATGAAGGAATATGTGTTTAACAATTAAGTTTATTTGATAGATATTATAGAATAATATTTTGATATTAAGACATCTCACATGACCTAGGATAACATGTCTTTGAAAAATCAATGCAAAGATAGACTTACCTAGTAAATGCCCATACAGACAGTCATAGTGCTCCAGAATCCCTGTGACAAGAACTCTGTTTTCCTCTTCATTGAACCGAGGATTACGTGGCTGCACAAGACGTTTCTTCCGAATACGTGCAGCCCCAGAGCTTGGCTGCTGCTGACTGGACTCTCCTTCTTCCAATGGAAGAGACTCCAAAAGCGGGCCACCAGCAACCACCCCACCACCAGACACCCCAGCAGCACCAGCAACAGAGCCACCACCAGCACTCGCACTCACAGCAACACCACTCACACTCCCAGCAATACCAGTCACACTCGCAGCAACAGCACTCCCCTGAATCCTACGTTCACTCAGACGCGTACTCACACAACTACCAGTACCACTCACACCAGCATCACTCTTCCCACGCCTTGCGGCCATACCTCTAGCACTCACAAAGAACAGAAAAGAAATTTAAAGACAATCGCACTGAACACTTACAAAGTGCAAACAAGACACAGATGTAAACAAAACAACACAGGACAAAACTATCACAATACACCACAACTGTCTCAGTCAATATGAAATATGTAAATCGGCCAGCTCTGTGTGTCTCTCTCTCTCTCTCCCAACAACACAGAGAATGAATAAAAATACACGCTGCCTTTAAATGGGCCGCTCAATCCAAAACATGCTTGCTTCGGCAGATTCAGCAAGAAGTTTCATTGGGGAACCTAACACCACCTCGCCATGCACGCCGATACACCTGTATGTCATCGGCAAATCATCGGCAGAGTGGGAGCAAATGTTTTCGGCTTGATTGGGAAGGAATTCGGCACTTATTGCATACGGAGAGGGAAAATCGGCAGAATCATGCCGATAAGGTACCCTTGGCGATTGCACTTTTTCGGCGCCTACTGCATAGAGCCCTTAGTCTCCATCAGCGGACTTTCTGTGTCTTACAAGTGCTGCCCATTTTAAAATGAAAGGAAAGAATAGTGTATTCTAACTGTAAAGCTAATCTAACAACAATTATCTGAGAAGCATTAGTATTTCAAAAGGAAATATTTGCTGGAGAGAGCCACCTCTTTTACCAAGCATTACAAATCTTCTGTTTGTTTATCTTTTGAGTCTCGGGCGTTTTGGCTTTTAGGACATTTTTCATTTGCAACATCCTGTTATCAGAATTCCAACAATTCTATTCCATTCATTAAATGTCAGGAACATCAACAGGGACGATTACTTCAAACAAAAAGAGTTTGCTTATCAATGCTCTGGCATCAACTAGCATGGGGGTTGTTATGATAAAAGCCGACTGCAAAATGGAAGCTAAGCAACAGCAATAGATGTTTCAATGATAGCTTTCAATGGAAGTTATTTTCTATATAAATCTAGTTTTTTTCCCCACCTGTTTTGCAGATGGGACACTTTAATAAGTAGGACCCATGGTTACCATTAGAGATGGGCAAACGTTTGGCCCAAGATGGAATCCGCTGCGAAAATGGCGTTTCTTTGCAAGTTTGCCCTAAAAAATGTGATTCACCTAAGTTACAGAAGACTTGCAGCCTTACCCGGAAATATGGGTTTCGGAAGAGAGAGCGGGAGAGAGATACTTTTCTTTGCTAGAGTCCCAAGTTGCTTATGTTATATATCAGCCCATGCACTCTTTTATAAAACACATGGAGAGACACCTGTGCACAAAAATAAGCACATCTGATACACGTAATAGGAAAATATGATCATTTAAGTCATTTAAATATACTTTGCATATTCAAATTAGTATATTTTCTAGGTATCTTTTTTAATCACAAAATGTGTTTACAAACTTTTGCGGGTTTACAAAGAAATACCACATTTTGTGCGAAGAATGTGCAGCCTAAACTTTGGCACGTTCACCCTTCACTAGTTACCATTAGAGATGAGTGAGTACGGATTGTGGGAATCCAGGCCCCTCAGAACATCAGTGATCCGTGCTAATCTGCTTGCTAGGCCTGAAACAAAAATGAAGCAAAACATTGTTTTTATTTCCCTATCGGCTCTCATATCACAGCATGTGCCCTCCCTTTACAGCCACCCCTCCTTTCCCCTGCTGCCATTTTGTGTTTGGAGCCTGCAGGAAAATGGTTGAGTTGGAATGTACTGTATTTAGAGACTAGTAAAGAGGGTAATAGAGGGTTAGAGATAGATACAGGGTAGAGAGGCATTACATAAACACACAAACATATAATTGAAATTAATTGACTGACGGTCAGATGGTTGGAGTATCTGTCTGCTTAATACCTATACCTGTAGCATATATCAGTCAATCAGTTCCATCTGTGTTCGGTTACATCTAGGATAATATTTATATTACAGCATGGACGAGCAAGAGAGATACCTCCCCCCTTGAGTCATTGGGCAACAACATTATCTGTTTGTTATGTATAAATGTGTAAAAATATAAATAAATAATTCAAATGCTTTAGGTTACAAAGTGAAAATGCTATATTTTTATTCGGATGAAAACAGCTTAATTCATGCATTCCGTCTCCAACATACTGTAACATATTTGATGAAATGGCCTTTCTAAATTATCTCCTTCTAACTAGTCTTATCCTGTCTTTGTTTTACCTCATCTGAGTCTTTGACACAAACCACATTGTGATGGTAGTGGCCCAGGGACCAGCATATTGAAGGTTGTATTGTATTATATGTCTTTATTTATATAGCGCCATAAATATACATAGCGCTTTACAGTAGTAATACATGTTGTAATCATATAAATAACAAATAATATAAATAACAGGTCATGGGAATAAGTGCTTCAGACATAAGAGTAACATTAAGGTAGAGGAGTCCCTGCTCCGAGGAGCTTACAATCTAATTGGTAGGTTGGGGAACGTATAGAGACAGTAGGAGGGAATTCTAGTAAGTGCGTCTGCAGGGGGCCAAGCTTTATGTATCATGTGTCCAGGATTATCCACAGTGCTATTCATATGCTTCTTTAAGCATATGTGTCTTAAGCTGGGTCTTAAAGGTGGATAGAGAGGGTGCTAGTCAGGAATTGAGGGGAAGGGCATTCCCGAGGTGCGGGCAGTCAGTGAGAAAGGTTTAAGACAGGAGAGGGCTTTAGATACAAACAGGGTAGAAAGAAGACATCCTTGAGAAGAACACAAGAGTCGGGATGGTGCATAACGAGAAATTAGGGCTGAGATGTAAGGAGGGGCAGAGGAGTGTAAAGCTTTAAAAGTGAGGAGGAGAATTGAGTGTGAGATGCGGGATTTGATCGGAAGCCAAGAGAGGGATTTCAGGAGGGGAGATGCTGAGACAGATTTAGGAAAGAGTAGAGTGAAAGAGTAGGTTAAACCCAGTCCCTGGCCCCTGCCCGGTCGATGGATGTACAAGATTACCCTGTGCACCCATCTACCTGTGGCTCATGTGGCCAGAAACCTATGGGTTAAACATAATGTATAAATAACAATAATATCTTTATTCAGTATATGTTGTGCCATGTTAAACTGTAAAATGTATTTCTTTGTTCCCTGGTCATACCAGGCTGGTAATACACTTACCCAGCCTGTACACCCAGAGATCCGGGTTTTAGTTGGTTCCATGATGAGGTTGGAGACAATGGAGTGTGGGGATGGGCAGTCCTCCTATCTGGGAGGCATTGGTCCGAAGAGCAGAGCCTTTGTCTGTCCAGACAGAGAGGCGCCTATCTATAAGAGATTGTGAGCCAGCACTGAGAACATTCCCACTTTCCTTGCCTCAGCTTCCTCGCCACACCCCAAGTCTGGATTGGCCAACACAGGTGAGCCCTCACGCTTTTATTGTACCAACACACAGCATCCATGCTGTGATTGGTCGCTGCCCTGTTCTCTATGTTTCTCTATGAAGAGGGAAATTCTAGAAACCAAAGAAATATGGGCCAATCAAACAAAAAACAGAATTAAATTAGAACCAAAACAATAACACTTTATCAAGTGCACATTTCTAGTTACCATATTACCACTTTATAATATTTTAAGTTTTCTCATTCTAGCAAAAATGTATAAATTAATCTCTAGCATAAGGTCACACTGTAAAGCACAGATGAAGGTGGGCTCAATGGCAGGGAGCAGATCCTAATCGCTGGAGCAGGCGGAATGGGACAGAGCCTGTAGTTTGGCCATAGAGACTGGCTGAGCATTACAGAGTTGTTGCAGGGCAGTATCAACACAAAAAAGCAGTACAACGATGAGGTAGAAGCGAAGGTCAGGCAGGCTGATGACAGGGCAGGTGGTAGGCCGGATTACACCTACAAAGGCCAGGGTCAGAGCAGGCATAAGGCAACAACATAGTCAGACAGGCTAGGGTCAAGGCAGGCAGAGGTCACAAGCATAGGCAGGCAGGCAGAAGATCAGACAGCAGGAAAGGCAGCCGAACGAGGAAATGGATTGATGAAATGCTCTGGTAGCAAAGATGAATGCAATGGTAGAAGCATATTGATATGGCAATGAGAAAGTTGAAGTGGTCCACTTGTAAAGGAAGCCATGGGGAGTATCCATGAGGCTGATTTGCAACAGATGTGAGCAGTGAGTAGTAGTGCCCAAATGTATGCTGTGGAAGTGGAGCTATAAAGCAGCTGGTGTAGCTCACTGCTAAATCTGTTTCCCTGAATAGCAGAAGTCATGGGTTCTGATTTCGTTGGGCCCAACAGGAACTCCATCCTTACAAGTCATTTTTTAGGTACCTAGGAGTGATCCTGGCTTATCAGGGTATGCCTTGTGGAAAACCTTTAGGAGGCATGGGGCGTGAATATTGTTCACTGACTCCCCAATGCCATTCTTCCACAACCAAAGCCTTTCCAGTCTCCCAGGTAATGTATCTGTCCTTGATGTCTCTGGGAGTCGAGGATCATTGCCACCAAATATTCCTCTTGGATTTGTACATGCTCGAGGAGAGCTAAGTCATGGAAAGGTGTTTCAGCTACAAAAATTGTTTCAGCTACAAAACTATCTGGATGTATAGAACTCTCGAGCTAGCACGGAAACCCAAAAAAGCCAGGAGACCGAAATACGTAAAAACGGACTGTATTTATTGTTAGCTGAACAGAGAAGGGGGAGAAAAGTCTGTTCGTAACATATCAGAGAATGTAATACCTTGTTGCAACCCCCGAACAAGCCACTTGGTGGTGAAACACGTGTGTTGGGTTATTCAGTAGTCAGGCTTCACTACTGATGGTCGCATTTGTGAGAGGTCTGAGTGCAGGAGATCTCCGGCAGCATTCTCTCCCTGAACTCCTTGGGAAACACCTAGTGTAGCGAACTGGTTCTAGGAACAGACCGAATGTTACTAGGCTCCCTGTACTTCAGAGGGTGTATTTATTTCTGCATTGGTTGAATGACATATTTTACAGGGCGACTAATCAAACTGCACCAGCAATATTGATGTGACTTTGAATATTCCAATATTATGATCAGGTGTTCTGACCAAGTTACTCTATTGCCTATTAGCTTTCTGTGCATTTTTTGATTAACCATCTCACCTCTGACATCAGTAGACACTTTTGCATCAAGGGATTACACTCTCTGATATGTTACAAACAGACTTTTGCTGATTATATACAGACTTTTACAATTATATAAGTATCTTAAAGTTGAGTGCTAAATAAGTTACTTTATTGCCATTCATTACTTTGGGTAGACTCGGCCTACTATTAAGCCACTGACACAACCAGACACTGCTGGAATCAATTATACAGGCACTGTGGGTTAATTATAGGCTTTTTCCCCCAATTACACCTACTAGGTTGCTAGAAGAAATTAATTTAGATTGCCTAAATGCACACCATTGCCCTCACATTGTTTTAACCACGTCTGCTCACTGCAGTTGTTTTTATTCTTTTGTTCACATTAATAGTTTTACCCTATGGGTCATTAAAATAGCTTTTAGAGCTAGTTATTAGCAAGTGCCTGCTTAATAGTTATTTATAAGTGCCTGCTACCATTTCATGATCATGCTTTAACTCTAGACATAATTATGTTCTGCCTCTATAGACCACCACTATGATTTTCTTCTAATTTGATGTTGTTGGCCTACGTGGCCAACTTCCTTACTTTTTAGAGTGTGCACCAATGAAGAGGATTCCAGTTCTCTCTCTCTCTCTACCTATTCCTTAGGGTTTATTGTTACACTAAAGGAAAACAAAAACTGGGAAAAACAAAATGGAGTCTGGAAAGAATGCAGAACTACCAGCAAAAGGCTAAGGTAGCTAAGGGAACAAACAAGGACAGGGGCAAATAATGCTAAGGGAAGCAACAGGACAAACAAAGGTTAGCTGTACGAGCTGCAGTGCTACACGCAAAGAGCAATAGTAGCAGGGCACAAAAATAATAAACCGGGGGCAAAAAGTGCAAGGGGAATACAAGACGACAAACAAGAAGGTACCTGAAGATTAGTAGAACTGGGAGCCTGATAAAAGAAACAAGGGAATAGTTGTAGCGCTAGGGGGAAAGAATAACCTGACTCCTGACCTGGAAACATACATTTTGACAAGCAAAGAACTAACAGACTGAGTGGGATTTTATACCCAAACTAAGATGGCAGTTGGCCTCATGGACTGTTATAGTTCTTACCAGTTCCGTGCCCGAACTAGACTAATTTGGTCGCCCCTTCAGGTCTATGACGAGTACTGCAGGAGGGAATCGTGACAGAAACATAGAACAGCGAATCAGAAAGTTGGAGACGGAAAGCCACTGCCTTCAAATAAATTGCTGCTGCAGTTTAATTTTAAGATGCTGGGTAGACCAACCTGGAACACTGACCTCATCGTCAGTATCGATTGGCATACTTCATATAAGTCTGCTGTGTTTTAGACAAGATCTCCACCAGTTTAGCATGAAGTTGCTGCAAGTCCTTTCTGCTGTGGCAAGAACAGAACAATTTTACAACATAACAGAGGGGCAGGCTTGGTGATAAGATCCATACAGTAGTTTGCAAAGAACTGACTAGTATACGGCATTGTTGTAAGCATACAGTATGCTGATATTGTGGAAGCAGAGATACGCAATCATTTTGTTGGTAACCCATAGAACAATGGTGATCTTGCTCCAAGGTCTAATTAGTGCACTCCATGTGTCCATTGGACTGGGGATGTACGCAGTTGACAGCTGAGTATTGATTCTCAAAATAAACTGGACACCTCAAACTGAGATCACCTCCTCATGGAGCCCGTGCAACCTGAGAACTTCCTGCAGGAAGAGATTAGCCGATTGAAGTCTCTGAGCAGGTAAGAAGTGTGCCATTTTAGTCCAATCAGTCCACAACTGCAAAAATAGTATTGAAATCCAGAGAGAGCAGGAATTCCAAAATAAAGTCTGTAGAAATAGAACTCCATGACCAGTTTGGGATAGGTAATGATTGCTAAAGACTACATGGTTTAGTGCAAAGTGTCTTATTACAGGTGACAACCTCCCAGGACTGGCAATACTCTTTAACATCAAAGCTAAGTCTTGACCACCAGCATTGGCATGCAAGTAGTTCCTTTGCTTTCCTAATTCCTTGGTGACCGGCAGTAACCAAGTCATGTTGGAATTTCAGGACTTCCAACCCGATACTGTAAGGCGTAATATGGCCGACACATTAAAGATCATGTTGCTGCTGAAACGGCACTGAAAGAGACTGGTGAATGGTCTCTGTGAATGGAGTGTAAGGGTCTGTTATGGTCTCTTACATGATGCGCCTATTCAGAATAGTACAATGCATGGCCACTCAGGAACAACAAGAGAAAAATATATAGGCTGGGAACCTTTCAAAATCTGCATTCTATCTCTTCTGTTCTGAGCTGCTCCTGTGAAAAAGTTTGTCTCCTATGTCTGCAATAGCTTTAACTTTCTGTGCTTCTCTACCAACTCTCTGTGTTGTGTTGGTCACACAGCTCCTTTCCTAAATCCTTGTGCTGTTTTTCACATACCATCTACTCGTGCTGTTTGTGTAGCAGCCACTCTGATAACTCTGCTCCCTTATCTCTCTTTTCCATCCTCCCAGAACAGGGTCCTATATCACTGTAACCCTGTCCCCGCCCCCCCATACCCCCATAAATATCAAATAGGGTCTATCTCAGGGAAACTTGCTTTGGTTACTGCTTTGAGTATGGTGAAAACCTGCTGGTAACAGGGGGCCCTGAGTCTCCCACATGGTGTTATAGGACAGGCTTCTGGGGTCTTGCCCCGAATCATACTCACAGGTGCAGCGCTTCCATCTCTTGCAGCCCCCAGGTGTATGGGGAGAAGTCTCTGCAGGAGAATCTCTTTCCCTTCTTCCAAATAGATTTCACTCTCAGGCCAGAAGTATAATTAAACACAGGTTCTCTTTATTCAGTCTTCTTCTCTGAATCACAGCAGTACACAGCTTACACTGAATACCTTCTCCTCACTCAGGTATTCACCTTTAGGATGTCCCTGGACCTCACTCTCAGCCACTGGCTACCAGGAATAGTCCTGGCTCTTCCCTTATCCCCTGATGGAATAAGAGGAAATAGTTTCCCTCCACTCCCCGAAGGGAGGGCCTCAAACTGTCAGAGCCCTGACAGCTCGGTTAGGGTAAACCAGTCTCTCTCAAAGGTAGAGACAGCTGACTAAATTGAGAGGTGCAACTCCTTAAATCAATTCCAGTAAGAACCAGCACCCTGTCCCCGATTGGACAGCAGGCCTGATTGCCTACCTTTTCTGACTCACAGAGCTGCAAGTGTGGGGAAAACCCATGATTACTCTGGGCAACCTGCCCTTACCAGGAATTGCTGCCAGGAGGAGGACAGAATAATAGCCCAAAACCTATCAGGGCTACATCACTATCAGAGGGCTTCTAGAACTTCTAGCTTCCAGCACTGTGTCCTTCTCCCTGCAAAAGCTCAATTTATAATCCTTCATTGGTGGATCCACTCTGGCCAATTAATCTTTGATACCCTCACTGAGGTCTCTATTCAGAAACATAATTGCTGAGCTGGTTCAGTCCAATCAGTATCAGAGACCCACTTCTTTATCAAAAAGCCCCCTCTCATGCTATCAGTAGGATGAGTTTGTGAACTTAGATGAAAAATCAGACAGCAATGATTTAGCAAGAATCTAAGCTGTCCGTCTTTCCCTACAAAACCATTCTGGTAGTGATATTTTAAGATTGTCTAAGGGAGTCTGTGATGAGCTAGGGGAAGCTGGGACAGACAAAACTTGAAAATTGTCCAATCGGGTTTGAAGCATATTTACTTACACTTGTAATGTCTGAATAACACCTATCAGTTTGTCAATAGTGTTCCTCACTCCAGCAGAATCCATGGTTGGGCCAGCTTAGTGCGTAAGGCACAGATGAAGGTGGGAGCAATGGCAGGGAGTGAATCCTGATGCAGGGAGCAGGCAGTACAGCACAGATCCGAGAGTGTGGCCGTAGAGACTGGCTGAATGTCACAGACTTGTTGCAGGGCAGGATCGACAGACAAATGCAATACAATGGATGAGGCAGAAGTGAAGGTCTGGGCAGCCAGCAGGAAGGATAATGGTTAAATATGCTGGGGTCAGGACAGGTGGAAGGCAACAACGCAGTCAGTTAGGCTGGGTTCAGGGCAGGCAGATGTCACGAGCGTTGTCAGGCAGACACAAGATCGAGCAGCAAGAAAGTCAGACAGACAGGTACATAGGTATAAGTATATGTATATGTATTAGATCCTGTACAGTACATTCTCTGGTATTATTGTCACTTTCAATCACTTAATATGATTTCATTACATTGACATTCATTTGAACATTTTGTCCCCCATTTATTTGTTGCTGTGTGAAACGGATTGGGCTATGTTCTTTTGTTATGTGTGCCCAGCATAATCCATGTATTTATATTTGCATTGTTTTCCTTGTTCTGCCAGTAGCAAAGGGTCACATTCCCCACATTGTGCAAATTCAATGCACCTGGTCTAAAGAGAGAGAACCTTTGAACATGTTCTGTTTTTATTACATTGAAAGTGTGTGTTTTCATTGCATCTCTAGTAACTGCTTTGCTTGTATGGTATGTTTGATGAGCAATTTGCAGCTGCAATGCCCTCCTGTTGCTCCATGCCTAGTTCTTTTAAAGAAAGGTGATTCTTGCAAGCCCAGAACAAAACAAAAAGAGGTAATCATGAAGCACTTACCGATCATGTATTTGTGTAAGAAGTGCTGTCTTTGACCCATTTCATTGACAAAAGAAATACACTGATTCAACAATAAGATCAATGCTGTTAAAATGGACAATGTGAAAGGAAACACAAAATAAGAACTGGAATCAGAGTAAGAGATGGTGTATTAGGTGATTGTCTCTCTGAAACAGGTTAAGTTTGGTCATGAAATGTGTGCATAAACATGCTGAGCAGTGTACAGTAGCAATAGGGCCCAGTCTTTGTGCTTCTAGTAATGGAGTTTATGGACTTTGCCTCACTGCTTTTTTCCACTGAAATTCATTGACTTCTCTAACGATGTAGTTCAAAGTGCTCAATTTAAAGGAAGAGTCCCTCCTAGGACACAAGGGAACCATGTACTATAGCCATTAAAAAATATATTAATTTTTTTTGGAGAATATTTTTCAACATTTGTACAGATATAAAATTCTTATCTCCTGGAAGAGAGTAATAGACCTCTAGGTGAGGGCCCATTCACACAATTTAAGGCTAAGTCAACATTCACACCACCACATGAAGTCAGTGCACAAGTAAAATTCTTACTTATCTAGTCACACGAGACCTAGAAAGGCTAAACAACAGGACTAGTAAATATAATCTAACCATCAAGGAACATTCTGCCCTTAGGGAACGGAGTAACGACGACATCCTGGTTATTAAACCATCAGATAAGGGTGGTAATGTGGTGGTGATGGACAAAACAATGTATATGAAGGAATGCCTTAGACTACTATCCGATAAAACATGTTATCGGACACTGGATGGTGACCCCACCCTGACTTCTCAAAAATAACTTTTGGCCATCTTGGTGACTTGGAAAACAAATAAAGTCATCTCTAATAAGGAGTTTGATTTCTTATATATTAAGAACCCAAGGGTAGCAACATTCTACCAACTATCCAAGATACATAAGGGGAAAACTCCACCCCCAGGCAGACCAATTGTTTCTGGCATTGGGAACTTGACGTCCAATGCCAGCATCTATGTTGACAAACTGCTGTGTCCGTTCGTGAGTGCTTTACCATCTTATCTCTGCGATACCAAGGATGTGCTGTTAAAACTTGAGGATGTCACTACCAGTTTCAGTACATTCTTGGTTGGCCTTGACATTGAGGGATTATACATGAGCATCCCTCACTCGGTTGGTATGAGAGCAATAGCCCACTTTTTAAGATCTAGAGGGCAGGACTTGATAGCACACAACAAATTCATTCTCCAACTACTGGACCTTACCCTGACTAAAAATTACTTTGTGTTTAACAACAGATATTACCATCAGGTCCAGGGCACCGCAATGGGGACCACTTGCGCTCCCACCTACGCCAATTTATATCTAGGCTGGTGGGAGGAAACGGTGGTCTTCAGTGAGGCCCTGAAACCTTATACCGTGTGTATAGAGTTATGGGTAAGGTTCATGATGATATCTTGATGTTATGGACAGGAAACTTGGAACTCCTGAATGAATTCGTTGATGTGCTAAACACAAATCAACATAATCTGAAACTTACCTTTGTCTCGAGTTTATCAATCATAGATTTCCTAGACATAACCATATCCAAAGACAGTGTAGGTAAACTAGAAACAACTATTTTTAGAAAAAAAGTACCATGACCAATAGTCTGCTCAGAGCAGATAGCCAGCACCCCAAACACGTGATAAAGGCAATCCCTACGGGTCAATATCTTCGCCTACGGCGCAACTGTTCAAGCCTAGTTGAATTCAAGGAACAAGCAAAGACAATGACAGATAGGTTTCTAGAACGAAGTCATTCCAAAGGGAATTTGAGACGAGCCTATAATAGGGCGATAGGTACAGCTAGGACACAACTTTTGGCCAACGTAGTCCCCAGTGATTCGAGCAATGACTATAAACCCATACGATTTATTGGAACGTTCAGTCATCAGTGGGGCTCAATCTTCCAAATTTTTAACAAACACTGGCACATTTTACTTGAGGATGTGGATCTAAAGGGGGCACTGTCAACCACACCTAAGTTAACCAGTAGGAGAAGCCGTAACATAAAAGACATTCTAGTAAGAAGCCACTTTCAGGTCAAGCCACATAGCACGTGGCTGGACCAGAAACCTAAAGGCTCTTACGCCTGTGGACGGTGTAGAGCCTGTAGATATGTGCCCAAAAAGACGGAATTTATGGACTCCACACAAACACTGACATTCAAGATGAAAGATTTCATAAATTGCACCACTGAGGGGGTCATTTATTTGATCGTTTGTTCCTGTGGTAAATTATATGTGGGCAAAACCTTCAGACACTGCAAAAAAAGAATCCTCGAGCACCTTTGGTCCATAAGAAATGCCAAAGATACACCGCTGGCACGACATGTGATCAGTGAACATCAAGGGAATAGTGACCAATTGATTTTTATTGGTATTAAACACATACCCTGAGGGCAGCGAAAAGGTGACTGGAATAAGATCCTACTACAGACCGAGTGTAAATGGATTTACACACTACAAACACTCAGTCCTATGGGTCTGAATGAGGGCTATATCTACACCTCCTTTATTTGATTTAGATCTATATTTCCAATTTATTGGACTTATGTCACTCCACTACATCATCTTAGGGGGCTCTAGGTATATAGTTTAAAACTAGATGTCCGTTTTTACCTAAAGGGCGGACAGCCCAGGTTAGGTCACTCCTCATCATTGACATATACACATTTATATACCTAAGGTTTACCTCATATATCTTTATACTTACATTTTAGGTAGAGGTATGTAGATGTATATAATTATATATCTATATATTCCTATTTAGGTTGGTGTAGAAGCCCTCATTTGGATTCATACTTACGTCACCATTTACCATTACAATTGTGACTTATGTGTCAAATACAGCTCATCAAGGCATTGCTATTGTCCAGACCCTTGATTCTATTTACAACACTTGTCCTGTATGCATTATATGATATAAATATCAGTTAAAGTCAGAGTGAGACCGGGTATACATTCAGGGTTTATACAGTGGTTTATAGACACATTTTGGAATCCCCCATTTCATCAACCTAATTTTTAATGTTACGTTATACTCAGCTGTCAACCATCATATTGATGTCGGACAGGGGTACTTTTAAGTATCGCTTAGCTTATGGGTATATAAGGGGGCAGCGCTACTCCATTCGCTACCTCCCACCTTGAGAAAGCGCCAGCCCCTTGTGCGCGAAACGTACGTCGGGATGATGTAATCGCTTTGACGTCATGGAGGAGTAATGGTTGAGATCGCTCTGGTGTAGTTGGGAGCGGTTTGTTTCTGTTTAGTACCTGATATTGGTCTGCAGCCTATGCGGCACTTATTGTGGGATCTCCCTAGTTTGATTGTTCCTAGGAATGTGTCCTTTGCTTGCAGACCGCAGTTAGGTGGCTCTAGTGTAACACCCATTTGTAATTATACCACATTGCCTACGACGTATACTGGGATTTGGAGACCACTTAGATACATATTCCACCTTACACCCGCACCCCACCCAGAGAGAGGAGGCTCTATCTAGAGATCGTCAGGCTATTTGGGTGTTAACAAAACACATCTACCCACCCTGACATAGAGATATATATCTTGTTCCTCCACCTTAGATCGAGTCACCTATTAAAGGGAACATTTATACATTGATTTTGGATTATCCACATTATTTCCCTTTCTTTGGTGCCACCCACACTTTGTGTTTTAATTGTTTTTATGCTAATTCGAGTATGCGTCATTGACTATGCGTCGTTGTTTGATTTATTAATAAAGTATTTATTATTTTGGCCAATTTAGGCTTTTATTGGTAACTGCCCTCCCACAGCGCTGGGAGTGGTTACTTATTTGTACCCCTTACAGCTTAAATTCTAATTAATGTTAGTGGGTATTTGAACCCCTATTATACCTAACAGCCCTGTTGTGCAGTTATTGGGGATCTTGTATTGTATTGTATTGTATGTCTTTATTTATATAGCGCCATTAATGTACATAGCGCTTCACAGCAGTAATACATGTGGTAATCCAATAAATAACAGATAATTTTCTTGTTACAAGGATCTTGTAGGAGAACTCTTTGTCTCCATATATGTTTACGTCTCTTATCACCATCCCATTTGCACCGGCTGTATCTATTACTTATAATTAGGATTAATATCATCTTGGTGAGCGGTATCTCACAAGTTATACCTTGCGAGGAAAGATTCAAGATCTTTTAAAATCAGGACAAACATACAGTATTCAACAGGGCAGTTCCATATTGAGGATCATATCACTGATCCAACAAGGGGAACAATGGGAGACACCTATCAGAAAAGCAGCCTGCTTTTCTGACAGACATCTTCCAGTGTTGGGTGGTTTCTCCTTTGCTTCCTATTGCAGCATTTTTTGCATCTTTCCTCTACTTGATTTTTTCATTTGTATAGGCATCTGGTAACTTTTTTATTGGGTACTCACACAAGTAACCTGAATAACCTTCAGTCACTGGTTCCTCTCACCAATTCTTGGAGTACCACCCAACTGTCATTCCTTGATGTACTCATCACTCAGGAATCTGGTGAGTTACATACAGACATTTTTAGGAAACCTACTGACAGGAACTCCATTTTAAGAGCAGATAGTCATCACCCTGATACTCTTATCAGAGCCCTCCCCTTCTCCCAAAATGTTAGAGTATCCAGAATCCCCAGTAGACAGGAACTACATGGACCTGCTATTAAAGATCTCCAAACTCACTTTTTAACACGTGGTTACCCTGCAGACATATTGGGTTAATCCCTGGGTAGAGAAATACCACCAATTAAAACTAAAAAGTCCAATAAAGACAGATTTATATTTCCAACCAAATTTACATGTGCCAGTGGTTTCCTTAAAGCTACTCAGAGTAACAGAAAATGGTGCTCCCCGCTGGTGCTGTCTTTAAAGGTAACTGCACTGTGTCGCTCAACCTCGTGCTGCCGTCTGCCTGGGAGGACTCCACAACCCCCTATAGAAAAGTGAGCTCCCTTAGAGAGACTCACGATGACAAAAGAAACAAAAGGCAGGAAGGTGCACGAGTAGCAAGAATATTTATTATTAATTTGCATTGTGTGTTTATTGCTAATACAATTGGTTTGAGTGTTATTGTTAAACCCTTGTGGGTTTTTATTAATACATATTCTTGCTACTCGGTGCACCTTTCTGCCTTTTTGTTTCTTTTCTCTACTCTGATGTATGCAATGAACTGCCGATTGTAGCCTTCAAGAGAGGTAGGAATTTAGTGGATAAGCTAATCCACTCAGATGATTAAAGATTTTACTCTACTACATATTTTTTAATGATGGACAACCCGGGAATTATTGATGCTTTAATTGCAATGTGTGTAATAGCCTGGTCACTGGTGATACAGTCTCTCACCCCCATAGTGGCAAGGGTATCAAAATTAAAAGTACAGAAGCGACCAGGCTAAACCTAATGCGGCTGCTCCCGCATTTTAAAAATAGCGCGGGCGGCACGCGGCAGTCTTCGGCCGAGAACCGGCTGGTTTTCCCGCGCCCCGGGCGCTTTCAATAGTAAGCGCCATTAGCGCTTATCTATTGAAGCGGCCGCTGCGCTGGAAAATCCGTTTTTAAACGGAGAGCAGACCCGCTGCGCTCCCGGCCAGCTCCCGGCGAACGTTAGATTAAAAGCTGCCGCAGCAGTAGGATCACATGTAGATCTACTCACGTAGTCTATGTGATCAAATGCCCTTGCGGTCTACTATATATAGGGAAGATTTCCAGGATGATGAAAGTACGCTTTATAGAACATAAAAGTGTGATTATAAAGGTCACTGAATCTACCACCTTGGTTCAGCATTGCTTAGAACACAAACATCCTCTTTCCGCATTTAGGATTATGGGTATAGAGACCGTACCACCTAGACGAGGGGCCCCTGAAAGGGATACAGTCCTCCTTAGAAGACAGCCTTATTGGATCCATACATTACAAATTAGCAATGGTGGGGGATTCAATGAGCAATTACATTTAAAATGCTTTCTTGATAGGAGATAATTTTGTCCCTTTCTGTATGGTTTTATTTGCTTATCTCCGTGGACACTTTCCCTATTTTGGATTAAACCTTGTGGACTACAAGCAACACCAACAATTTATTTTTTCTTTAATAATAACTTTTATTAGTATACCCTGTATATAATCCAGTCTTTTTTGATGCTTACTGTATATGGGATTTTGTAAAAACTGTACATGTGGGTGTTGAGTTACCTCCCCAGCGGGGATTCCCTCCTCTTACTTTCAGTCACACTCACTTATTTGTATTGTGTGGCTTCTCTTGCCACAGAACTCTGCACTATGGGGATTCCTCTGCTTCTGCATCCTCATTGCCATGATGGCGGGAGACGCTTCCTTCTTGGCGTCTCCGGTAGCCATGACAACTGCCGGTCAGCGTCTCCAACTCGTATGTGGTGATGTCAGCGTTCTGACTTCATGCCGGGCGACGTCGGCTCGAGCCTGCATAAGGAGCATGGCGGGGTAAGTAATTGGTAATGGCATATACTCTATAAATAGTTGTACAGTATGCACTGTTGCCCTCACCTTGACAAAGTCTGTTTTATGCTGCTAAAACGTTGGTTTCTTTTGGCACAATAAATTCTCTTTAATCAGCAAGTCCGGGTGCCTGTTTCACTTCTCATCTCCACTGATGGTTTTTCTGGGATTCCCTTCTGATATGGATGTAATTTCTCTCCAGAAGGACTTGGAGAGACGGGAAACGTGGGCAGGTAAATGGCAGATGAGGTTTAATACAGATAAATGTAAGGTTATGCATTTCGGAAACAAGAATAAACAGGCGACTTACAAATTAAAAGGGGATAAATTAGGGGAATCCTTGATGGAGAAGGATTTAGGAGTGCTTGTAAACAGCAGGTTTAGCAATAGTGCCCAAAGTCATGCAGTAGCTGCAAAGTTTAACAAGATCTTATCTTGCAGTAAACGGGCAATGGATGGAAGGGTAGTAAACATAATTATGCCCCTTTACAAAGCATTAGTCTAGCCAGGTTCCCCTCTAATCTCCGTGCTGCGAGTGGGTGACGGCTCCGTGGGGAAGATTGCGGCTGTGTGCGGGTGCAACCAGCGGGGCGATTGGGTCGCCGCAGCTCCACGGTGGTACCTAATAGAGGGCGCCGCCATGTTTAAGTCCGTTGCTCATGCGCATTAAAGCTCGCGCATGCGCAGTGCTGGACAGTGCGGCGGCCATCAGGAATAGGCCTAGTGAGGGGACTGCAAATCCCAGCAACCTCAGGGGCTGCTAGACATGTGTTGCAGGAGGACCAATATGGATCCTGGAAGCGCGAAGTAGAGAGTTGGTTATGCTTAGACACCATGTTAGTCGGGACCAGGACAGAGAGGGTGAAGGTAATGTCCAGGGAACAGTGCTCCACTGGACTAGGCCAGATTTCCCCCAGGTCCAAGATAGATCTCCCAACTCACTGTAGATTGTGTATGCTGCAGGGAAAGGCCTTAGATAGGGAACCTTCCCCAGTAGTGTGTCAGTGAGAGACATCAGCAGCAGGACATTACATCTGAAGGTGAAGTACGGCCCTTAAGTCTGTGAGCAAAGTAAGACCACATTATCAGACACTATTTTAAAGGGTACAATCCAGCTGGAGGTCTCTGCAGAGATATCCGCCTACGGATCAACACAGTAGAGGAACCAGTAGATTGCGGTGCGGCACCACATCACGGATCCACAGAGTTCTTTACTTGTTGACCTGGTCTGGACTGAGACCAAGGAGGTATTATTCACATGCACCAACGGCCCAACACACCATGGGAAGCACTATCCCACACATGATCTTTGGGGAGGGACTAGTTTGTGGACATTAAGGGGTTAAGTGCCCAGGCACTCCAGTATTTGGGGGGGTGTCCACTCGGGAGGTGTTATTGTGTGGGTGCGGCCTTGCATGGCCGTGTTATGCTTGTCGTGTATTATATGTGTGTAAGGGTGTGCTAGAACCAGGTGCGTGTGTACGGCAGGTTCCGCGACAGCACGGTAATACAGGGTGCCGCCATGTTGTTGCGCAATATTGCGAAGGACACTGACAAGGTGAAGAGGTCGCGCCTGCGTAAGGGGAGCGCGCGAACAACAGGCCAATAAGGAAAGGCTCTGATAATGGACGGCAACTCCCGAGAGCTCCGGGACAATCACTTGATGCTAGGAGCCAATGAGAGGGCGGGAATTACGGAAACAGGAACAGGAAGCGTGGGGGCAGAGACCACGCTAGGCAGAAGAGCTCGGGACCGAGCGAGAGGAGGTAGTGTGAGTGCAGGGGGTCCGTGACCCGCCTGCATAGGCCAGCTATTACTCCCCAGGCCCATAGGAAGTTTCCCTGAGTCACAGTAGGCTGCTGTACTGCAGGGACGCCCGATATTGGAAGGAATTGTCACCTTAGTCAGGGGCAGCGCACGGAGTTGTGGACAGTCACAGTCATCTGGGATCAGACGGCTGGACATCACGACATCCGGAGGATCCGAGCGGAGGCAACGGACCCTTTGCGAAGAGGCACCGGTCACCGCCGTGACCGGAAGGTACAATTCTAAAGCAAGTGCACCAACACCGGTCATCAGGCGCTGATCCCGCCTTAGGAATAACTCGTGTAGTGACACTAGCAAGTGGCTAGCGGACTGAGTATATTAGCTAACCTCTTACAAGGACAATACTCTATAGAGCGTGGCAGAGCCACTGTATACGGGACAATTTCCTTAGGACTGCGGCTGAGCCGCGATAGTATAAGGACTCCCACGTTATAGTATAAGTATATAAGTTATGTGTGATGTTGTATAGAGAGTCAGCTATGGTTACCTATGCCCAGTAAACTTGGTTGTACGCATTGTTGGTATGTTTCTTGCCCAGGGCGATCTTACGTAACGCTAGAACCCTTACCCCAGGCTCCCAGCTAGTGGAGGCTCATATCTCCTGGAGCCGCAGGTTAAGTACAGTATTAGTAGTCCCTTAGGAAGGTGTTCAGAAAAAGGGCTACATTTGGAGGCGCTGCTGAGATTCAGACCTGGGGTGCCCCTATATTTTTTTCTCAATTGTGCAACAAGTTATTCCACCATGTCTGTGCCCTCACTGCTTGAGGTGCGCAAGTGGGCCCAGCGGCATGAGATTCCCCTGACACGTGTTTTTAGCCTGGGGCATGTTCCCGCCGTTCTCTCACTCGGCACTGTGACGGACCGTGTCAGAAAACTTCCGCTCATGGACACTGCCCGAGTGCAAGATCACTACAACGATCGGGACCAGTTGTGGCGCAAAATATTATATGTCACTGAACAGGACATATGCCCCGAAGCTCTGCCCTTGGTACTACTGTTACCTGAGGCCCCCAGCGTACGCTGTCCCATAGTGCAAGTGGACCCCAACGAACCACTGGCCGCTTCTACCCCACAGAGGGGGTATCCCAGCTCGTTAGGTGCCGTCACTAGCGGCTCTGACCGCACCCCTGAAAACAGTTTGCACTCTCGGTGGCCTGCTGCAATGGGCCGGGGCACTTCGTTCACCCCTTCCGTCCTGAGGCCCGCACTAACTAGACTCAGTATGCCCCGACTAGATGCCTACTCCCCCGCCGGGAGTAGCCTAATGGATAACGCCTCTATTCCTGTGCTCGCCGAGGCCATCCACCACTCCACACAGGCCCACCAATACCGGAAGTTAAAGGCGTTCTCAGGTGACAAACCCACGCCTCAGGGAGAAGTTGGATTTGAAGAGTGGCTGGATCACACGGAACAGGTACTGCCTGGATGGTCCTGCACTGACGCCGTCCGTCGGCAGCGTATCGTGGAATGTATCCGTCCCCCAGCATCCCACATGGTGCACTGCTATCGGGACGATCACCCGGACGCTGACGCGGCTGGACTCATTTACTGCCTTACCAAGACCTACGGAGCCCCTGTGGACGTCTATGCCCTGATGGCCAAGTTTCATGCTCTGGCTCAGAAAGAGGGAGAAATTGTGTCCGACTTCCTTAGACGTCTGCATCTGGATCTGTGGACCCTGGTGAGAAAGGGCGTGGTACCGAAGGTGGACGCAGACAGATTGCGCACTACCCAGCTATTGAGGGGGCTCCTGCCTCTGCATCCAGTGTCTGTACGTGTCAGCGGCTGCCTAGTACCCGGACAAGCCTTGGCGTTCAATGACCTAATGGACCGAGTCCAAGCGCATGAGACTGTGCTGCTGGGGCGTGACTTAACCCCAGGGAAGAAGGCGTCGGGTGGAAACAAGGACACCAAAAAGTCAGAAGCTAAAGCCGAGGCATCAGAGAGCGGGGACCCCGACAAAGAGGATTCGGAGGCGCCGACCGCTGCCCGGCCCCGCCCTGTGTCGGGGCGAAACTCACCTCCTGCCCGAAATGATACCTACCTCAGTCAAATCCAGTGTTATACTTGCGGGAAGATGGGACATCTTCGGGCGCGCTGCCCCTCCCAACGGAGAACGGCGTCTCGACCAGCTCAGTCTATGCCATATACTCCCCAGGACGGTGGAGCCGTAGCCCAGCCCTCAAAGAGGAATCGGATCGGACCCGCTGCCATCGTTCGGGTAGTAATTGAAGGCATCTATGCTTCGGCATTGATGGATACGGGATCCCAGGTGACCATAGTGTATCGGCCCTTCTATGACCAACACTTATACAGGCTGCCGCTGTTATCCGCTGATTCCTTACGGTTGAGGGGGTTGAGCCACGAAGATTATCCCATCGATGGAGTGGTAAAAGTACATCTGGACATTCCCCAGCTGAACACCGGTAAGCACCACCCCATGGAAGTGGAAGCCTTAGTGTGTCCCGAGCCACAAGACCACCCCAGCGCCCCGATAATCATGGGGACCAACACCGACATTGTGCAATCAGTGATCCGCATGTACCTACAAGAAACGGGCGAAGCCCCGCTGCTGGCCTTCGCTACATGTCCGGCACTACAAGAGGCCTGCGGTAGAATCGCGACTGAAGAGGAGCATGGAATGCTGTACAGTCAAGAGTGGGGACTGACCCAGATCCCGCCCGGGGAAGGGAGAATGATGATCGCGGCCTGCCACTACCCGGATTGACGTCCGGAAGATCAGCTCTTCTCCTTGGAAAGCACGACACGGGATGATCAGTGGCTTGGCTACGAACTATTAGCTTCCGTAAGAGAATGGCCGGGGAAGATTCCGAATAGAACCTGGGTGTATGTGCAGAATATCTCCCTGTACCCCATGTGCATTGAGCGTCGGCAACCGCTGGGTAGAATTTACCCGGTGGTAACCGACAAGAAGACTTTGGAAGGACGGCCGGCGGCCACCACTCAGGCAGTAACCCCCCTGTTGGCCTTTGACTTCGGAGACTCGCCGCTAACGGAAGACTGGAGGAAAAGACTGCAGACCCAGCTAGGAGAACGACGAGGGGTGTTCTCCACGAGTGATATGGATGTGGGATGCAGTCGCAGCGCCCGCCATACCATTCGGATGAACGACACTGCCCCGTTCCGGGAACGCTCCCGCCGCCTAGCTCCCCGAGATGTGGAAGAAGTGCGGAGGCTAATAGCCGAAATGAAGAAAGCTGGTGTTGTTCAGGGATCACACAGCCCCTACGCTTCGCCCATCGTGGTGGTCCGTAAGAAGAATGGGGCGGTGCGTCTATGCGTAGATTACAGGACATTGAACAACCGTACGGTACCCGACCAGTACACCCTACCGACCACGCATTGAGGACCTTCTGAACGCCTTGACGGGAAGTAAATGGTTCAGTGTACTAGACTTGCGGTCAGGATACTATCAAGTGCCAATGGATCTGGAAGACCAGGAGAAGACGGCCTTCATCTGTCCACTAAGGTTCTACCAGTTCACACGCATGCCACAAGGGATCTGCGGGGCCCCTGCCACCTTTCAGAGGTTGATGGAACAGACCCTGGGAGACATGAACCCGCAAGAATGCCTAGTGTACTTGGATGACATTATAGTGTTCGGGAAAACCTTGGAGGAACACGAGGAGCGGTTACTGAAGGTACTGGATCGACTTCAGAAGGAGGGACTCAAACTGTCCCTGGACAAATGCAAATTTTGTCGCACGTCCATGACATACGTGGGCTCGCCACAGAGTACAGTCGGTGGTGGTAATGTTCACCGAACTGTGCAATTTAATCTAGAGCCTAAGTAATGTACTGTGTGCGTTGATCTGTGTATAAAGTTATGTAGATGTAGCAAAAGCGGGAACGTTGGGTTCTGCGGGGGGGAGAGTGTAAGGGTGTGCTAGAACCAGGTGCGTGTGTACGGCAGGTTCCGCGACAGCACGGTAATACAGGGTGCCTCCATGTTGTTGCGCAATATTGCGAAGGACACTGACAAGGTGAAGAGGTCGCGCCTGCGTAAGGGGAGCGCGCGAACAACAGGCCAATAAGGAAAGGCTCTGATAATGGACGGCAACTCCCGAGAGCTCCGGGACAATCACTTGATGCTAGGAGCCAATGAGAGGGCGGAAATTACAGAAACAGGAACAGGAAGCGTGGGGGCAGGGACCACGCTAGGCAGAAGAGCTCGGGACCGAGCGAGAGGAGATAGTGTGAGTGCAGGGGGTCCGTGACCCGCCTGCATAGGCCAGCTATTACTCCCAAGGCCCATAGGAAGTTTCCCTGAGTCACAGTAGGCTGCTGTACTGCAGGGACGCCCGATAGTGGAAGGAATTGTCACCTTAGTCAGGGGCAGCGCACGGAGTTGTGGACAGTCACAGTCATCTGGGATCAGACGGCTGGACATCACGACATCTGGAGGATCCGAGCAGAGGCAACGGACCCTTTGCGAAGAGGCACCGGTCACCGCCGTCACCGGAAGGTACAATTCTAAAGCAAGTGCACCAACACCGGTCATCAGGCGCTGATCCCGCCTTAGGAATAACTCGTGTAGGGACACTAGCAAGTGGCTAGCGGACTGAGTATATTAGCTAACCTCTTACAAGGACAATACTCTATAGAGCGTGGCAGAGCCACTGTATACGGGACAATTTCATTAGGACTGCGGTTGAGCCGCGATAGTATAAGGACTCCCACGTTCTAGTATAAGTATATAAGTTATGTGTGATGTTGTATAGAGAGTAAGCTATGGTTACCTATGCCCAGTAAACTTGGTTGTATGCATTGTTGGTATGTTTCTTGCCCAGGGCGATCTTACGTAACGCTAGAACCCTTACCCCAGGCTCCCAGCTAGTGGAGGCTCATATCTCCTGGAGCCGCAGGTTAAGTACAGTATTAGTAGTCCCTTAGGAAGGTGTTCAGAAAAAGGGCTACATTTGGAGGCGCTGCTGAGATTCAGACCTGGGGTGCCCCTATATTTTTTTCTCAATTGTGCAACAAGTTATTCCACCATGTCTATAAGTATATAAGTTATGTGTGATGTTGTATAGAGAGTAAGCTATGGTTACCTATGCCCAGTAAACTTGGTTGTACGCATTGTTGGTATGTTTCTTGCCCAGGGCGATCTTACGTAACGGGGATCCTGGGTAAGTGGAGGCGCTGCGCTAGAACCCTTACCCCAGGCTCCCAGCTAGCGGAGGCTCATATCTCCTGGAGCCGCAGGTTAAGTACAGTACTAGTAGTCCCTTAGGAAGGTGTTCAGAAAAAGGGCTACATGTGTTCAGTAAATACTGTTATAATATACCTTCGTGTAGTTACTGTGTATATTGATTCGGGTGAGGGGCTCCTCCCACTATGCTGGGATCCCTCACCGGTGGGGGAGCTGCACCAATTCGAACAAGTGATACCCCAGGCTCCCAGTGGCGGAGGCTCAGACCTTCTGGTAGTCAAACAGGTGACAGCAGCACTGGTAGTTCCTTAGTTATGGGGAAAGGGGGTTACATTAGTAAGACCACACCTTGTATATGGAGTACAATTTTGGGCACCACTCCTTAGAAAAGACATTATGGAACTAGAGAGAGTTCAGAGAAGAGCCACCAAATTAAAAAAGGGGATGGACAATCTAACTTATGAGGAGAGGCTAGCTAAACTAGATTTATTTACAGTAGAAAAGAGCGTCTAAGAGGGGATATGATAACCAGTGGTTGACAAATCACCAAAAAATCTACTCGCCACACAAAAAAATCTACTCGCCACCTAGTACCAAACGTGTGCTGCTTGGGCCAATATTTACTCGCCCGGGGGTTAAATCCACTCGCCCGGGGCAAGCAAATGTATAGGTTTGTCGAACACTGATGATAACTATATACAAATATATTCGGGGACAGCACAAGGAGCTTTCAAAATAACTATTCATCCCAAGAGCAGTAAAAAGTACACCGGGTCATTCCTTAAAGTTGGAGGAAAGGAGATTTCACCAGCAACAAAGGAAAGGGTTCTTTACAGTAAGGGCAGTTAAAATGTCGAATTCATTACCCATGGAGACTGTGATGGCAGATACAATAGATTTGTTCAAAAAAAGGTTGGACATCTTTTTAGAAAGGAAAGGTATACAGGGATATACCAAATAAGTATACATGGGAAGGCTGTTGATATAGTGAGTAATTTGATTGCCAATTCTTGGAGTCGGGAAGGAATGTATCTTTCCCTTATGAGATTTCATTGGATGATATGACACTGGGGTTTATTTGTTTGCCTTCCTCTGGATCAATATACTGTAAGTATAGATATAGGATAAAGTATCTGTAGTCTAAATTTAGCATCGGTTGAACTTGATGGACACATCTGTTTTCAACCTCATCTACTATGTAACTATGGTGGAAATTTAAATCATGGAAAGGTGTACTGTCGCGGCCCCTTTTATTCTACAACATCACCGCATTTTTCTGGATTTTTTTTCCGAATGCTACGCACTTCACCGGGTGCATGCCGCATTCATGTTGCATTCTCAGCCGCGGTTCATGCGCGGTTCATGCGTTTATTGAGAATGGTTCGGATTTAATAGGTTGCAATTCTTCGCGTGTCCGCCAGATGGCAGATATTCATGAATTGTAATGCGCATGCGCTTCAGTAATGTGTCGACTTGCAGGTGTTTCATTTAAAAAAGATACCACAGTGGGCTATTGTAAATTGGCCTTGGGACTGAAGGAAGAGGTTACAATAATGTATCAATTTAGGCTTTTCATATTAAGGTTAAGGTTAAGACAAACACCAGTTTCTGTTACTCTCCAGAGACAGTTCCACAAATGCAGCCCATGTTCCAAAAACCCGACAGAACGTACGCGTATTTGATATGGGCCGCGATTAATGCAACAGATGATAAGATGGCAACAGTTGTTCAAATTTATCAGTATTTTAACAAAAACTATGACTTTTACAAATTTTCGCCAGCTCCTCATGTGTGGAAGCGTGCAATAAGGAAAAAGTTATGTAGCGATCCATGTTTTTTTTGTATTGATCCCGAATTTATTGGAGGGTATTGGTGTGTATCACCGGGTTTTTCCTGTATCTATGATCATGCAGACGGCAAAAGGCGAAAGGTCGTGTTAAAACCAACTAAGAAACGTCAGTCGCTGGCAAGCAATTCGCCAGCACCGGCTTCCAATAATGGTCCCACCGTCAGGGACAACCCTTGCTGTCTGTCCACGCATGGATACCTGCAGCCTGAGCCGGATTTCGCCTGCAGTTTCGAGCAAGCTTGCATGTACCTAAGTGATTTCTAGCCTCATCAGCTGACTACAGGTGTAGTCCCGCTGCCAACTGTCAACGTGTATGATCAAGAATACTGAACTGGCAGTGGCCCTGCGCCGCACCAGCTGATTGGGAAATTCTATGGTGAGTATTGTTGCCGTATTTTATTCTGTTTTTTTTTTTGGTTGAAAATATCAATATCAGTGCGATTCAAAAGTCAAGCAATTCTCCTGTAAGCAATATCATTGGCTGAGCGGCATCTACAGTACTGCAGATACTGAACAATTGGTGGAACGCTAGGCGCATGCGCATTGGAACCTTCTTGAAACGCATATGCGTGTAATCACATCGACGGTAGGCGCATGCGCATGTGAACAGGAGACGCCCCCCGAGAAAATTATTGGTGGGACTGACTGGGAACTTCTTTAGGGGACTGACCATTACAGTAAAACTTTTCTTTTTGTTTTTCCTAAGAAAAGAAAACGGCAAATGGAGGAATTTCGATGGATAATATCGCTTTGTGTAACAATGCCTGCACATTGGAAAAAAGATAAACCGGCGCCTTACAAGTCCAATGAGATGACTATCAGAGTCCAATAGATGTGGAGTGATGTCAAAATAATGATTCAAATTATATCAACTGGTGATTATCCTCCATGGACAGGTGAACATATGGAAATAAACACAAAGAGAATTATAGTGCAGTATGTCAGTGAATTACACACACACATGAACATGGCAAGACATAACAGTACAGACACACAAGACCAACTAGACAAACAATAGCAAGGCTAAAAAATAAGTAAAAGCTAATTTAATAAAATATGAGACAACAAAAAAATAACAGTACAAGAGGACTATGAGAGAACCAGGTCCGGAAGGTGTAAAATCGAAGCCCTACTGTACTTACAAAACTCAAATTGCAAGTCAGCATTGATTGTTAGGAAACGGTACGATAACTCCAGCTATTCCTCTGCACCACGCCACTTGAAAAAAGGAAAAGGTGATGTACAGTATAATAGCGCTAAAGGGAATTTACCAGTATGCCCTACTCGGAGGGTGAGCCCTAATGGTGAAAATAAGGCAGCCTGATGGAAACTGACAGTACAATCAGAAAAGACAGCATATAACAAAAAGAGATACCGGCGCCTAGTGAGTCCAAATGATGGAATCCTGGATATCCAGTAGAAATAGTTCAAGTCCCAAGATGATCAACAGTCTCTAAATCTTTGGGTGCTCAGATGGGACTTCATGCATGGGAAGTGGAACATGAAATGAAAAAAAGAGATACTTAGTGCAACACAGTTAAAACAAATTATACAGACATAAAATTGCAAACTGGCTGACACTAGGTGACAAGACAAACAGACACACCAAGACAGACAACACAAAGCAAAGCTAATGGTAAAAGTTAATTTAATAAAACTAAATGAATAAAATAGTTGGACAGAAAACTGGAACGCCGCTCCGGTCGGTTAAAATCTAGATAACACTCACAGGACGGCAGATAATAAATCGCAGTAGACTGGTATGGGCTGTTGGCCACGTGTGGAGGGTCCGCAGAGTGTCCTGGAAGCCGTGTATTCCTCCGTGACTCCAAGCTGGCAGGAACCGGAAATGATGCCTCCGTCGTGTACCGGAACCGGCAGTGACGTCACCGGATGTGGCGTCAAGGCCTGGCAATCGCCAACGAAGCCACAGGAAATGGCAATGCGCGCCTCCTTGTACTGTTATGTCTTGCCATGTTCATGTGTGTGTGTGTAATTCACTGACATACTGCACTATAATTCTCTTTGTGTTTATTTCCATATGTTCACCTGTCCACGGAGGATAATCACCAGTTGATATCATTTGAATCATTATTTGGACATCACTCCTCATCTATTGGACTCTGATAGTCATCTCATTGGACTTGTAAGGCGCCGGTTTATCTTTTTTCCTTTGTTCATGTTATCTGATTGTACAATCAGAATCTACCAGGCAGCCTAGCCCAGAATCAAGGGTCAGTTTTATTAGGGTCATTTACCCAATTCACTATTTTTAGCGCTGTTCACACCGTCTTTTTTCCTTTAATGCCTGCACATTGCTGAATCGGATTTAAAAAACCACGTACCGGAGTCTACAGTTTAGTGGCCGTTTTTATTGATTAGGATAGAATACCTGAAACAGTATGCTGATGTTTTCCGACCGTACAGTATACAATACTTTTTTATATATAATGTATAATAAACCCGAAAAAATAAAAAGTATGCATTTATTCCACATGTATTACAGTATGTGTCTTCTATACCAGTACATACAGTACAGTATGTGTCTTGTATTTTTTTTAATACTCTTGTGATGTGCAGTACTGAGCATGCCTACAGTATACAGTGCAGTATGCCTGGACAGTAGTGTACCTTCTAGAAACACTGTATTTTGTTACAGTATCAAAGGAGTCAATGGAACAATTTAAAACAAATCAACATTTTCTTTTATTGGTGGAGTAAGTACAAAAACATTTATTTACAAATACTGTACAATGTAAAAACATTTTAAGTGTACAGCAATTCAAAACATCAACAGGTGTATGGTTTACTGCTAGTGAAAACATTTACGTGCAGAAAGTAAAAACATTTACAGTCAGTTAGTATGGTTTACAGTCACGTTGTTATTAAAAAAAAATTCTTTATTCATAAAATATTCAAAACGCAACATCTCCTTTATTAAAGTACAGCAAGTCAAAACATTTACAGTAGGATGGTGTGCAGAGCAGTCAGTCAGGCCTGCACAACTCCAGTCCTTGAGGGCCGGAAACAGGCCCGGTTTTCAGGACAACCTTGAAAACCGGGCCTGTTTGCGGCCCTCGGGGACTGGAACAAAACATTTACCAAAAATTTACAACAGTTGAACACTCACGCAAATGCGTTCCCCACCAGATTGTCCTTCCATGGCCGATGCCTTGCATGGCGCAAAATGCCATTAATGCAGTCTCGAACGCCTTTCATTAAAGGATCTGTAATTGAAATAAAGCGCCGCAATTCATCCAGAATGGTCTTTCTTAAATTGTCAGGAAGCGCCTTTTTTTCGCGATTTCCTTCGTAGTTCACTTTGAAGGCCCACTTGCAGTACATCAAGTAGGACACGTGGTGCTTAGAAATTAACAAGGCATACTTGTGGGGTACACCAGCACTCATAACCCTATACTTCTCCCTGAGTGCCGGTGGCATATCGCGCAGGATGATGTCGGGCACCGTATCAATGCAAGCGAATGTAGGTTGGGTTCTGGAAGCGGGTGTTCTTCTGTGAGCGGTTGTGCTTGTGGCGGCGGGCAAGGTTAAGTTGACTGGGAGGAAGCTTTCCTCCTTTCTTGGTCACCGTTTTGTCTCCTGGCGTGGTCTTGACGGGGTTGTCATGTCCTCCTCAATGGCATACATGTACACAAAATCTTCTTGGGTAGGGGGTGCGCTTGGTGATGGAAGGTGGTCGATGCTCCCATTCATCACATCCATGCCACCCTCCTGGTCCGGCGTCGGGGAAACAGGGGCATGAACACCGAGCAAATGATGTATCCCCGCTATGTCAGCCTCTATCTTCTCCATCCGTCAATCCATCCGTTGATCCATATTTAGCATCCGTTGCTCCATATTTAGCATGGTCTCCAGAAGCAGATCTATCTTTGCCAGCACAATAGAGTTCCCGGGGATATCCACACTTATCCCATTCAGCATCCGGTCTAACGAGCTGCTTCTTGTGCATGGTGTGCTGTGGATATCTGGGTGGATGGGTGCTACGGAGGATGAGATGGGGGTTCCATGGAGAGAAGCGGCAGCGTCGTTGAAGAAGGGTGGAGGAGGTGACCTGTGGATATCAGGGAGAGAAGAAGCGGCAGCGTCGTCGAAGAGGGATGGAGAAAGTGACCTCTTGATTTTCGGGCGAGAAGCGGCAGAGTCGTCTAAGCGCAAAGTAGAAAGTGACCCGTGGATTTCAGGGGCATCAGCGGCAGCGTCATCGAAGAGCAGTGGCGAAGATGGCCTGTGTGTTTCCAAGGAGGACGGCAGCAGTGTCGTGGACGAGTAGTGGAGAAGACGGGCTGAAGATATCTGGGAGAGCGGCGGCAGAATCGTCGAAGCGTATTGGAGGAAGTGGCTGACATTTGTTTTGCGTTGAGTGTACATCACCGTATTTCTTCTTGACATAATAAGGCTGACATCTATTAAAACCCTTAGCCTTTGGGGTCAGCAGAAGGTTTTCTTTATTGGCCTTAGCCTGTCGCTTTGGCCTTGTCGTGGAAATGGCTGCCGCCTTTCGCCTTTTCTGTGTGATAGGCATGGCAGAGGCGAGTGGCTTCCTGCGTCTATAGAATCGGGGTTGATCCATGGAAGCAGATGGCACAATGCGGTATCTGGACAAGGGCAAGTTCAGATAAAGATCATCGAGTGGTGGGCTATGCAAAGTGTGTAACCTTTTATGTATTGCTATGAGGTACAGGTGTTGAAAGTGGACGTACTCTAATGTGAGTCATTACCGTATAAATACACCATCCATTTTGTGGATTCACTGCACATTGAATACACATCGACTAAACATTGAATATACATTCTTGTGTTTGTATTTCTTTCTACTCGCAGCAATGCCTGTTAAAAAATTTTCAAAGGATCTCAGCATGCGAATTAAGGAGATGTACATGAGCGGACACCGAATTGCAGATATCCAACGCTGGTTAGCTACTTCTGGCCTCGTTGTGCCATCAACCACCGTGAGCTATCATGCACAAGGAAAAACCAGAAAACGCACGAGGACACCAACGGTAACTAACGCGTAAGTATATTTATATAACTAAATTTATTTATTTTTTTATAAAATATTGTACTGTAGATCTACTAGTGTACTGTAATAGTGTACTGTAGATCTACTGTATCTAATTTTATAGTTATTTCGGTATATTTATATAACAATGGTATATGTATATTTTTTATATTGCTGCATATTAATTATTATTTTATTTATTTATAAAATATTTTACCAGGAAGTAATACATTGAGAGTTACCTCTCGTTTTCAAGTATGTCCTGGGCACAGAGTAAAACAAAATAATACATGGTTACAAATACAGTTACATAAATGAACAAGGTATACATTATATACAAGACATTGCATGCACAGTTAAAGAAAATATATATTATGAGCGTATGAAACAGTTACAGACCAGATTAAAGTGTGAGACAGCCTTAGATTTGAAAGAACTTAAGCTGGTGGTGGATATGAGAGTCTCTGGTAGGTTGTTCCAGTTTTGGGGTGCACGGAAGGAGAAGGAGGAACGTCCGGATACTTTGTTGAGTCTTGGGACCATGAATAGTCTTTTGGAGTCTGATCTCAGGTGATAGGTACTGCATGTGGTAGGGGTGAGGAGCTTGTTCAGGTAGCTGGGTAGCTTGCCCAGAAAGTATTTGAGGGTGAGACAGGAAAGGTGAACTTTGCGCCTAGACTCTAGTGATGACCAATCTAGTTCTTTGAGCATTTCGCAGTGATGTGTGTTGTAGTTGCATTGGAGAACAAAACGACAAATTGAATTGTAGAGGGTGTCAAGTTTGCTAAGGTGGGTTTGAGGAGCCGAGCCATATACTATGTCTCCATAGTCAATAATTGGCATTAGCATCTGCTGTGCAATACGCTTTCTGACCAGGAGACTTAGGGAGGATTTGTTCCTGTAAAGTACCCCTAGTTTGGCATAGGTCTTGGTTGTCAGGGTATCAATGTGCATCCCGAATGTTAAGTGGGAGTCAAACCATAAGCCCAGGTATTTTAAACTAGTGACAGGTGTTAGGGTGGTTTTAGCGTTGGTTCTAATCAGGAGCTCAGTCACTGGAAGCTTTACAAATTTAGTCTTGGTCCTAAATACCATTGTTACCGTCTTGTCAGTGTTTAAAAACAGTTTGTTTTGGGAAATCCAGTTTTCGAGTCTCAAAAAGTCAGACTGAAGTATGTGTTGAAGGTCAGAGAGGCTATGGCTGTGTGCATACAGGATTGTGTCATCTGCATACATGTGTATTGAGGCTTCCTTACAAGCTGTGGGAAGATCATTAATGAACACTGAGAAGAGTAGGGGCCCCAGAACAGAGCCTTGCGGGACACCACAGGTGATATCCAGGGGGTTGGAGTTAGAGCCTGAGATGGACACATGTTGGGATCTTCCTGATAGGTAGGACTGAAACCAGTTTAAAGCATGTTTCCCTATTCCAGAGCTCTGGAGTTTGTTAAGCAGGATAACATGATCAACTGTGTCAAAAGCCTTTGCAAAATCTAGGAATACTGCACCAGTGAGTTGTCCCCGTTCCATTCCGCACTGGATTTCATTGCAAACTTTTAGCAGGGTAGTTACGGTGGAGTGTTTGGGACGAAACCCAGACTGGAATTGGCTAGGGAAATTTGTCTTGGTGTAGAAATCGATAATTGGGAGTAGACACATTTTTCCATAACTTTGGATAGAATTGGGAGAAGTGAGATTGGACTGTAGTTTGAGACAGTGTTTTTGTCCCCACTTTTGAAGATTGGGACAACTCTGGCAGTTTTCCAGGTCTTAGGGATATGGCCTGCAGACAGGATAGAGTTGACTATGGACGCAATTGGTTTGGCAATGGCTGGGGCACCAAGTCGTAGGAACCTAGATTGTAGTAAGTCGGGTCCACATTGGCTGCTTAGTTTTAGTTTGAGGAGCGCTTGTGTAATCTCCTCTTCAGATACTGGGCTAAATTGAAAATTGTGGGCAGTGTTGGGAGGGGGTGGGACTATAGGGGTACTCCCAGGATGAGATTCAGGTTTGGGGTTTGTGCTGAGTTTCGCTAATAAGTTAGTGGCACACCCCACAAAGTAATCATTGAATGCATTTGCAATGTCAGTGGGGTTTGTCAGAGTAATATCCCCCTTAGTGATATTACTTGGTTGTTGATGGTTAGGAGCCTGGAATATATTGTTGATAACCTTCCAGAAGTTAGCTGGGTTTGATGTATTTTGGTGGAGATTGTCAGAGTAATATTGTGCTTTTGCATACCTTGTTTGCCTTGTGCACACGTTCCGCAGGCATCTGTAGTGATTGAGATCCTTGGTAGTGCCAGTTACTTTGTAGCTTTTCCACAAGGCATCCTGAACTGGTAGAGTGCTATAAGGTCAGGTGTAACCCATGGAAGGTGGGCCCCCCGTACCCTTATTTTGCGTAGTGGAGCATGGGTATCGCAGAGTTTTAAGAACTCGGCTTGGAAATAGCGCAGAGTCAGGGTCGGGAATTAAATCGATTCTGTGCCATGGTCAGTTGGTAAGGTCATCCAGAAACTGCTGTGGGTTAAAGTTTTTAAATGTTCTAGTGAGGAGAACTTTAGGGCTTGAATGGGGCGGTTTAATTTTCCTTACACAGTACACTATTGCATGGTCACTGAAAATATCAGGAAGGATGCCAGAGGATTGGATTCTGCTGGGGTTTGAAGAGAGAATCCAGTCTAGCAAGGAATGGTTATGCGACTTCAGGTTTATTCGTGTGGGTTGGGAAATGAGTTGCGATAGGTTAAGTGACTTGAGTTGTATCTGGATTTTGTGGTTTTTAGGGTCAAGCCAATTGAAGTTGAAATCCCCTAGAACTAGCAGCTCACTCTTCTCATTCAGAGAGGAAATGGAGGCAAGAAATTGGGTGATATCAGTCAAGGATTGTAGAGGGGCTTTAGGGGGGCGGTAGATGCCAGCAAGCAAGATGGGCTTAGAAAAGGGGAGGCAGATTTTGCCAACTAGAGTTTCAAAAGAGGGTGGACTTGGTGGGCAATGTAACAGTGTAAATTGTAAGGTGTCTGCAATATAAAATAACACCCCTCCTCCTCTCTTTGACCTATCTCTCCTAAAAATGGAGTATCCCTGAATGGCGATATTTGCATCAGGGGTTTTAGAGGATAGCCATGTTTCTGTAAGAACGATGGCTTTGGGTTTATGCATAAGGCACCATGCCCTTAGTTCATCCAGTTTGGGCAGCAGGCTCCGGATGTTTATATGGGCGACAGATAGCCCTTTTTGAAATTTAAAAGTGGAATTCTCAGAGGCATGGGACAGAGCTGAAATGGGAGGACCTGGGTTAGTTTCAATATCACCTGCTAGAGAGAGTAATAGTATGAGTAGAAATTTGGGTAGTTGTTTGCAAGTTGTAAATTTGTGGTGTTTTCCATTAGAGTGAGCAGTGGTTGGTGTGCTGGTTTTTAGAGTTCTCCCCCAACATTCAGTAGATAGTGCAAGGCTTTTGAGTAGTCCAGGGTGTATGGTGATGTTGGGTGTGGGCCAGGATGGAGGAGTTTGTAGTGTATAGAGGGAGTGACATCTCCATGAGGCCAGGAGAAATAAAAAAGTTAGAAGACATAGCAGGTTCATGATGCCAGAGGTAGGCAGTGCTGCAAGGAGCTGTTGTGAGCAGAGTGATTGTGTGCAGACTAAACAGCAGGGGTGGGCCTGTACCTTGTCAAGTGTTTTGCTGCATTGCAGTGCTAGGGTCAATTCAGGGTTTCAGTGTTTTGTGCAGTCAGTTTTGGGAGAGGCTGCAGTGAAAGAAGTTGTAAAGGGGTGGGGGTTAAACTATGCAGGCTAACAAGCATGGGATCATAGTGTGATCTGAATAGCTTACCGTTTGTTGTCTTGGATAAAATTGTGTGCAGTAGATCCAGTCCCCAGTCACCTCTAGTCAAACTGTAGTCTAACTGTTTTTATCACTTAAAAACCTCACTTTAAATGCCTCACTGCCTAATGCAGTTCCTGCCCAATGCAGCTAAGGTGTTAGTATTATACACAAAAAACAGTCACATGATCCTCCCCCTCCCCAATCAGTCAGCTTGTTCCATTTGGTCAATTAACAGCACAGAGTTAAGGGGAAAAAAAAAATAACTTTTTACATTCAAACATACTAACTTATATATCAATTCAACAAGGCCAGATTCAGTCTTATACACAGGGTTTCAACATCAGGAACATACTTATATATCAATTCAACAAGGCCAGATCTACTGTATCTAATTTTATAGTTATTTCAGTATATTTATATAACAACGGAATATGTATATTTGGTATATTGCTGCATATTAATAGAACAATATCTCATTGTATACTATTTTTACTGCAAATGATGTGCTGTGCTTGTGGCCTACTGCACTGTAACTTACCGGATTGTTGTTTTTCTGTACATTGTAGGGAGACAACTCTTCTGGTCGACAAAATAAGTGAGGAGAATGATGAGAAGAGTGCATTAAGGGTCAAATACACTCTGCAGGAAAATCACAATCTCACTGTATCCGAGACCAGCATAAAGAAGATGAGACGCAGAATTGGATGGAAATATGGACGTGTGAGGTTAGTACTGGACAATACAGGAGGTAAAAGTGTTGTTTAAGAAACTGTACTGTACCTCTAAAATTAATTATTCCTTGTCATTACAGACCGTACCCCATGATAAGGGATGTTAACAAAATCAAAAGAGTGGTCCAGGCCCAGGCATGGATCGACAGTGGGGAAACTTTCCAGGATTGCATCTTCACTGACGAGTCTACTGTATCGCTGGAGAGATTTGCCACCTTTGCATTCCACAAAAAAGGTCGCATATCTATGAAGCCGTGGCCAAAACACCCAGTGAAGATGCATGTGTGGGGTGCCATCTCTAGGCGTGAACCAGGATGCATTGTCATCTTTGAAGGTAAAATATATAAAATATAATGTAGCCTTATGCACTGTACTGTACTAGTGTGCAGTTTTTTGAGCACTTTTCTTTTCTTGTTATAGGAATCATGAATAAAGCTTTCTTCCAAGACAAAATTGTGCCTGAGATTGTGGATTACATCACACGCGAGTTCCCGGATGGTCACCGTTTCTACCAGGAGAATGATCCGAAGCACACCGCATCAACAGCGCATATCCTTGAGCGCGGTATCAACTGGGTGAAGACGCCAGCGGAGTAAGTGCGGTAACCGTGTCTCATTTTTTCCCACTGTTTTTACTGTGTACTGTATCTCTTAAGCTAATTGTCCTTTTTTCCAATGACATATCGCCAGACTTCAATCCGATCGAAATGGTCTGGCATCAGCTGAAGGACCATATCTGAAAAGTCGTGAAACCCTCCAAAAAGGATGAGTTGGCGAAAGGCATACTGAGTTTTTGGAACGATGTACTCACCGTGGAACGATGCAATAAATATATTGACCATAATGCGACTGTGTTGCCCATTGTGATCGCGCGTAATGGGCAAGCATCAGGAAGGTAGTATGGTATACTGAAGTACTGTAGTATTGTAAGTACAGTATGATACAGGTAAGTATGGCACAGATTATTTCTTTCCTAGTAGTCAGAGTATACAGTAGTTCCAGTATAGACTAGTTTGACAGTACTATGGTAACTGCATACTGTAGTCCAATATGGAGTAGCTATGCAGTACACAATGCCATAATACAGTATGCACATACAGTACAGTAACTGCTCAATTTATTTATTTCCAGAGAGAGCAGCACCAGCCATCTGGTTACAAATTATTTAACAGTAGTCAGAGTACACAGTAGTTCCAGTATGGACTTGTTTGACAGTGCTAACAGCGTACTGTAGTCCAATATGGAGTAGCTACAGTATACAGTACACAATGCCATAATACAGTACAGAATGCACCTAACTGCTCAATTTATTTATTTCCAGAGAGAGCAGCACCAGCCATCTGGTACCAAACTATTTAACAGTAATCACAGTATACAGTAGTTCCAGCATAGACTAGTTTAACAGTACTACACAGCACACAATGCCATAATACAGTACGTACATAACTGCACTAATTTTTTGTTTTCTTGTCTTTCAGGAAAAAAGGATGGACTGGGAGAGAGGGGGGGGGTGTCGTGTACAGTCTGTGAACTGTTTGTACAGTCAAGTGTGCAGTATCTAAACTACAGCAATGATGTACACAAAACCTCTCCTCTCTCAATGAACTACTGTACTGTACACAGAATGAGGAAGAAGATAAAGACGGAAAAAAATATATTACTATATATATACACTGGCGACACACTTTATTCGAGCTCGGCTAGTCCCACGAATTCGGGTATACCCGGGTGTATTGAGGTTTGTGACTGTTTTCTGCCCGAGTGCATTGGGTTATTTTCCAGGCAGGGATTGAAGCATTTTATTCCCGCTGGCTGCAATACTGCACAGTATATATATATATATACTGCATTACAATTCATGAATTTATGCCATCTGGTAAACACGCGAAGCATTGCAGCCTATTAAATCCTAATCATTATCATTTAACAGATCAGCCGCCCGTCAGCCAGGCATGAACCCAGGCTGGGAAGGCAAACGCAACGGGGCTTGTCAGAGGTGAGGAGTGGCGCATTCCAGGTATCTGCCAGGTACATACTGGGTATTTGCTCGAATAAAGTGTGTCGGTGCAGTATATATATATTATAAACTATATATTATTAATTAATATTATTATCAATGTGCATTATTCATGTTTATCCATTGGCCCTCAATTTCCATCTGACAGAAGAACTTAATAAAGACTGCATTATGTATTATTCATGATTATTTTTATATTTATTTTTTTTGGTTCCTGATAAAATAAATATTTATTTACATTCTTGATAATCATAATCATTGACAACAACCTCCCCCTCCCCACACCTACAGTAAACCAAAGAAAATGAATGAATGACAAAACAACATGGATCAGTTAATGTTTTTTTTAACTCTCAATTCTCACAATGCTGTGCAAATCAGATTTACATATCAAATTCGAGAAGGGATTTTTCCAAAGCATTACCGTAAACAAAGCCTCAAAGGGTTGGAGGAGGGGTTGGGTGAGTCATGCGCAGTAATCAGCTAGCTCCCATCTCAAAGAGGATTACACGCAGGCGCAGTGAGGTGACGCTCGGCTAGGGACGGATTAAGAACACAATGGTAAACTTCAGAAAATGAATGACTCTGTAGAGTTTTCTGTCGATAAGAGTTTCAAATCCTTGAGCAAGACTTGTGTGTGTGCGTGGGGGAGGGGGTTACAGGGTACAGCTGCAGGAAGTTCAAAGATAATGACATACTTTAATTTCAAAAGGCAGTTCATCATAATAATATGATCCCTAGACTCCCAAATACAGTACGTAAAAAGCACATAAATCAACCATGTGCAGTCAAACGCACAGGGTCGCAGTCAAAAGCTACAGCACAGATTGAATATCGTAATATCAAGATGGTTTTTGCAGGCTTGTGGAGAAAATAAACATTAAAAATTGAGGAGAATTTTTTTTTTTTGGTCACTCACTCAAGCAAGCAGTGGTGGGTGAAGTTACAGGCGCATGCGCAGTAATCATCTGCTGTTAAGCAGGAATTTGATTGAAACCAGAAAGACACACGTTCAAAGGAATGGTGTGGGAGAGATGTACTGCACTGTAGATAAGATAAGAAGTTGAAATACCCTGCAGTGCAGTAAATTATCCTGTGGGTGTGCTGGGGCAAGCGAGGGGAGAGCGCTGTACTGTATATGCCGAAATGTGACACTGTTACAGTACTGTACACGCCTATGCGTTTCAACAATTTTCAAATGAGACATACAGTACAGCACTGCAAATGCATGTACAGTATACTGTAAATATGCAAATTTACAATTACTGCGCGCGCACACGCAGACTGTGTACTGACGTAGGTTGAACTGCTAAGGTATTAGACTTCCAAGACAACAGCTCGCGAACGACCACCTGAGTTTTTAGACGGCATTGCAGTATTGCAGACAGCGAGAATAAAATGCTAATATCACGAGCGCTAAAATAACGCAATTCACTCCGGACCAAAAAAACAAAAAAACGCATCTGACCGAGATTATCAGAGCGCCGCGGATACAGCCGATTTAGGATAAAGGCAGCCGCCACTGTAATTCGTTTTATTGTTATGCTAATAAAGTTGAGACTCCATTATATATTCTGAATACCTGATGGAGTGAGCTGTTATAGCTGGATAGTGGCTAAAGGCAACTTATTGTGCTCTGTAGAGGATACCAAGTTATTTCCTTTGCCACCTGATTGATGCTGTTACATTTCCATGGCTACTATTTTCTGCTATAATAACGACAATGTGAATGATTACAACAACTTGATTTTTACAGAAAAAAAGTGACATGCTGTGCTCATTTGCATGTCTTTTCCCAGAATCCCTGGCTGCAGTGGAAACACTGCATGCTTAGTGAAAATGGGGAAAAGCAGGGGTTGCAGACCTGTCTGAGACATGAATGTGCTTACAAGTATTTTTTATTATTACTACATGTATTTGCTGTACACAGATTTAAGCAATTTGCAAAAAAATCAGATATTTTACATGAAGATTATAGACATTATTGCCATTACTATCTGCTCTGCTGTAACCTGTCTTACTCTGGGTCAAGAAAAAGTACTGTAAAAGCCGTAGACACTGACAATGAGTGTGCAACATAGGGAGAAGTAATAGTAATATATCATGGTGGATTCCTTCCATGAACATAAATAAAACTAATGCCTGTCCTATGACCTGGCCTGTCTTAGTCTGTATTTCCAGCTGTTATTTTACATTATGCCTCTAACAGTGAATAAAATGAGCACCTGTTTAAGTAACAAGGCCAATGCATCTTTTATGCCAACTGGCATTGGGTGCCATGTGGATTACATTTTTTTTTAAGCTTTTTTCAAGGAATCTTGTGCATGATGTGTACCATATGTGAGAATAGTACAGGAAGCAGGCTGTAGCTATTTGAAATTCCGCAGCTGTGGAATCTGAACCCAACACATATCTTGTGAGGAATGCCAGACTTAACAAAGGACTGTGAAAAAAGGGCACTTGTTGCAGTTTGTCAAGAGAACGTGGCCATATAGATGTGCATTCATTATGTCATGTATAATGCAAGTCAAAGACGTAGTCATTGTTGCCAACTGTACATGAAATGGATTATGTGCCATAATTTGCGCCATTACAGTATTCTGTTTTCGTACCATGCTTAGATTACAATTAAGAATTAGTTTATCTGTAGAGATGGCCAAAATGTTTTTGAGGATTAAGATCTGCCTCGGATCAGTCTCAAATAGGCCAATATGGATATCTTTTTTTTCAGAAACAGAGAGCAATCCGAAATCTGTTGAAGAGAAGAGAGATAGCGAGAGCCTTTCAGTTTAGTAGTGTCTACAGTTGTATGTATCAAACATTCCTCCAAATAAATTAGGGAAACATGCCTGTGCTGAAAAAGAGCACTCCTGAGGTATCTGTCTGGGAGATATGCAAATTATATTTAAATGAGTCCCCTACCACACTTCCTTAAAGGATTTTCATTCCAACTACTGTATATAGAGTTGATAAGCCTAAGGTATCAGCTTAATGTCTGGAATAGTGTCAGATTTATCAGCACTAGAACCCACAACCAGTGCTTTTCTAGGCCACAGCTGTAGCCGTGTGAGCTAAACCAGCTGATGGGTAGCATCCATGCCCCATTCTACTTTTGAGCTGCTCACTGCTCACACATGTAGCTAATCCAGCTATTAGCGTATCTCACATATATCTCAGGTGTGCTCCACAGGGAACATTAAACTGTCAACCAGGAAGTGGAAGTGGTCTGCTTTTAAAGGAAGTCAGGAGGGAGCTACCACAAGCATGGGCACTTATTATGTTTCTACTTGATGGATATGCCTAAAGTTGGCTACGGTACTGTATATAGCCCAGGTCCCCCTCTGGGCTTCCCTCACTTCCGCTCCTCTCCGCTGTGGTCAGGAGCACTGTGGGTGGTGCCGCTGGAGACCAAGGCAGACCCGCTGTCAGTCAGAGAGGCAGGAGGGAGGTTGCGGTCAGCGAGTAGGGAGCGCTCCGGTGCTCCGGAGGTTCTGTGGCACACCCAACTAGCGAAGGCCGCCATATTTAAAGCTGCGTATGTGCAGAGCGTCCAAAGCTACAGCGGCCAGTAGAGGGAGTGGTGCGCATGCGCAGTGCAGGCACCTAGCGGCGGTTATTACAGATAGGCTCCGCATGGGGAACTACATAACCCAGCAGCCCCAGGGCTGCAAGATCACCTGCTGCACTACAGTCAATTGGACTCCTGGATCCTCCTGCTCTGCAATAGACCATGCCAGTCAGTCAGAGCCGGGACAGGAGAAGGGTAGGGTGTGCATGTGCAGGGTGTCAGTGACCCCTGCACTAGGCCAGAGACCACCTTAGGTCCCAGCTAGGCCCTGACTCCTCAGCTTGTGGTTGCTGCTGGGACAAGCCCATAGATGGGGACACTGCCCTGTAGTGCCAGTGTGAGGGACACAGACAGGACACAGCTGTATCCTGGCATCACGTAGTCTGAGACCAGATCACCACCTACAGCTTAGAGACATTCTTCATGGTGGCACCATCGACGCGGGATACCATCCAATGTAGAGGCGGGGCTATGCCACCATCGCTGGAATCAGTGAATCCATTTCCTCTTCTGGCCATACCTGGGTGCAGGAGCACCTGGGCAGGTACTCCAAGTGCACCAACTGCACACACATTAGTTGGGCAGCGCTGTCTCACAATTTGGGTGGGTTGACTCTGTAGACACCAACGTGGTTGGGTGCCCAGGGGCACCTCAGTTCTTTGGGGTAAACCCCACCGCGGTGTGGACATGGTGTTGGGGGGCATGGTGAAGGGGTACGGCTCTGCACCTGTTATATCATACCAGTGTGTATTACTTATATTGTCCTGTACTGTGTTATCCCATTCTGTTATGATCCAGCGCATATGGAGGCGCTGTCCCCCGATGGATCAGGTACACCCCAGGCTCTCAGCAGAGGAGGTTCAGGCCTCCTGTGAGCCGCAGGTAAAGCACCACACATACCGTAGCTGCCATATCTCCCAGGGAGTGGGGGAAAGTGTACTACATGTATAACAGAAAAGGGACAAAAATATTCCCTATGCCATCTGCCAGAGTGGCAGGCACATACTGCATTGAAATACTTTATTTTAAAATAAATAAAACTCTACAAACAGCAGGAAGTTATTCCGCTGGCTTCCCACAGCACACAGTGTTATTGAGTTGACAATTCTAAGGCACCTTTTGAGGAATGGGGTAAGTTGAACCCACGCAACCTCTGTTTTAAAAGAGCACTTGTTGCAATTTGTCAAGAGAATGTGGTCATATAGATGTGCATTCAATATGTCATGTATAATACAAGTCAAAGATGTAGTCATTTTTGCCAACTGTACGTGAAATGGATTATGTGCCAAAACAGTTCCATTACAGGATGCTGTTTTTATATCATGCTTAGATTACAATGAAGAATTAGGTTATCTGACATTTCAAACTTTTTTTCCCCATTGTGTTTCCCCTTTCCCTTAAAAATGCATTTTTCATTGTCCTTTGGATTCATGGGGCTTGAAAAATGTGTGACTGATTCCACAGCAATAGGTTGTGTTTTACTAACATGTACAAAAGCTACTCTTAAAATTTTCATATGGTACATGCTGTGTCACTTACAACAGAGACTTTGAACTAATGCATATATATATTTTTTTTTTTAAATAATAAAAAAACAAAATGGCCAAGGAAGTTTTAAACAGTGAACACAAAGGGAAGATACAGTTATGCTTTGGGCAATATTTATTTATGAGTTGCAATAAATTGTGGGAGAGTCAAGGTACTAGTGACATTTTCTTGCCCCAGAGCCTTAAAATGCGACACATCTGTTTCACACAGCCAACATAACACAAAAAAACACAAATTAATTGACTTCCACCGTGGCAGACTAATGGGCGGTGGATCAGGTGCAGGGCACAGGAGCCCACATGCTTAATGGGCCAGTACATGATGCTTACCCCCACTAAAATAAACATATATTTATTTATGACTGTCAGAACAGGACTTCTCTCTACTTCCCGCAGAGGCTTCTTGGAGTTATGAACAATGCAGTATTAATGGTTTTTTAACTGGCAAAATGGAATGTATATAAGGTAGGAGCGGCTCAGTGAGTAAAGACTCTGACACTGTTAACAAACACACTGAGTTTGTATCGAGGAACTTAGTTCAATTCCCGGTGTCAGCTCCTTGTGACATTGGGCAAGTCACTTTATCTCCCTGTGCCTCAAGCCCCCAAAATATAGATAGTAAGCTCATCTGGATAGGGACTGTAAAAGTTCCTATGTGGTTCATACAGCGCACTGTACTATAATTGTGAAGCGCTTTGAGCCCTATTGGGATAAAAGCATTATATGAAATAAAGTTATTATTTTATTATTAAAATAATGTTGATTAATGTTATTTTATACAGACAGAGCCATTATGAGCTACATCAGCCTCCACAGAAAACACAAATAATGTGGGGCCTGAATCCATCCTCCCCTAGTACACCATAATTGGACCCCTTTAACTAAACCAGATGAGACTTGTGTATATATTGGCTCGTGATTTATTACCCCTGGGCAAACATAACCCAACGGCCCTTAATAGAGATATCAAAAAACACACTATACTGAACACACAATTTATACATATATATATATATATAATCCCTCTCTGCTCAGCTGTTCGGCGTATCTCCTCTACTGCTGTAGAAAGTGCTGGCCCTACGCGTTTCTCCACTCAGGGCTTCGTCAGGGGCTGCTCCGTCAGCAGTAGAGGAGATACGCCGAACAGCTGAGCAGAGAGGGATTCTCTAGGAGCTGCGGCGGTGATTCCCTGTATTGGAGGTGACGAACTCTCGCGAGTGCCGAGCCACGTCATACCGCGCCGCGTCACGTGATGCGGAAGTGATAGCGAGGAGGCGAAGGACTGGTAATCGGCGTCTGACTACACGAGTGTGAGAGACTCGAAAATCACTCTCTACTGCCTGTTACCTACTCACTAAATGTGAGTTGATTACTTGTTTTTACAGCATTTTTATTAGATTAAAAAAGGTTTTACACATATACTGTCCCCTTCTTTATTACCTCCCCACCGTCCCTCCCCCCCCCCCCTCCTCTACCCCCTCCTTGTGAGATCCAACTATAGAGACGGGCTGCTTCCAGAGACCCCCTGTGACGACTGCAACCAGCTGCTGTGTTCCTGTGGAAGAAGTCCTAGATATCCAGAGGTTAAGAGGAAGAGCTGCTGGAAGCTGTGTTAGCGATTCCCTTAGAGGATTACAGGCTTTAAAACCACCTACCTGAGTAAGCGCATCTCTTACCATTATATAGTCTGTGTAATAATTGATATACTGCCCTATGATCCTTCTTTTGTGTTTCTTCTTTCCCTGTTGTTTTGCGCCTAGGTCACTCTTCTACATATATATATAGCCGTTTGTCACAATATATATATATATATATATATATATATATATATATATATATATATATATATATATATATATATATATATATATATATATTGTGACAAACGGCTTACTCCGGGGCTCCGCCGTCTGTCCGGGACTGTTAGAACACGGTCTTTTAGGGTAGGTTAAATGATGAGACGTCACGTACTGTTCCTTTAAACAGGCTATGCCTGGTTTATTCAGTCCCAGGCACTGAGACTGCCACAGTTTAAACAGAAAACAAAGCCAAACAAAAAGCTGCTCGTCTGAGCGATAACTTAAACTTAGATGTCCCTGACTCAGAGTTGGAAGTGGCTTGTCCACTTCCACCAACAAAATAAGTACCTTTGCAGTCTTTAGACAAACTAACAGAATGAATGAAGCGATTTGGGAAAGAGGCTTTCTCACCCCTCTGCAGTTCAGCAGCCTTCCAGGCTCTTGGGCGGGGCCCAGAGGAAACAGGAAACAGGTCTTATATACCTGAACTCTAATCAGCATGACAGGTGACAGAAAACAGGAAGCAGACAAACTGTGGAATGGAGTGCCTGTACCACGAGGCTGCCCTGTTCAGCTTAGACAGGACAGAAACTGTTCAGTATCCTGGGAGCCCTGTATATGGAGTTTATTACCAACCCCTGGTTTCTGTCACATATCCTCCCCCCCAGCTCAGACCTCGAGGGGTGAGCGACCATGGATATTAGGGAGTGCATCCTTGACAACCCGTCGGCATTGCCATGTTTGTGCCCCGACCTGTGTTCCACAGAAAATTTAAAGGGCTGTAGGCTTAGGAACCACCTGGTCACCCTAGCGTTCTTCTCCCTATTTTGACACATCCAGGTAAGGGGTGCATGATCTGTGACCAATCGGAACTTTCTCCCCACCAGATAATACTTGAGTGTCTCTACAGCACACTTTATTGCGAGACACTCTTTCTCGACTATGGAGTAATTTTTCTCCTGGGGATTTAGTTTCCTACTTAAATAAAGGATGGGGTGCTCCTCCCCTTGAGACTCCTGGGAGAGTACCGCCCCCAGCCCTACCTCAGATGCGTCGGTTTGGACTACGAACTCTTTGGAGAAGTCAGGTGTGACCAACACTGGTTGGGCACAGAGAGCTTCTTTCAGGCTTCTAAAGGCCTGTTCGGCTTCGGGGGACCACTTTACCATTAGCGGTCCTCTTGCTTTTGTGAGGTCGGTTAGTGGGGTTGCCTTAGTTGCAAAATTGGGAATAAACCTCCTATAGTAGCCAATTAACCCCAAAAAGGTCCTTACTTGTTTTTTTGTGACTGGCCTTGGCCAATTTTGTATCGCCTCTACTTTGAGTGTTTGTGGTTTGAGTAACCCTCTACCAATAGAATACCCCAGATACTTGGCCTCCTCCAGACCAATAGTGCATTTAGCGGGGTTAGCAGTTAGTCCAGCAGACCGAACTGCGTCGAGCACAGCTTGGACCTTTGGAAGGTGGGACTGCCAATCTTCACTATGGATTACCACATCATCCAGGTAGGCGGCAGCGTACCGAACATGTGGTTTTAAAATTTTATCCATCATTCTTTGGAATGTGGCGGGAGCTCCATGTAAGCCAAAAGGCAGCACCTTATATTGAAAGAGGCCGTCTGGGGTTGAGAAGGCTGTTTTTTCTTTTGCCCTTTCTGTGAGGGGAACCTGCCAGTACCCTTTTGTTAGGTCTAGGGTTGTGAGATATCGGGCTTTGCCCAGTCTCTCTACAAGTTCATCCACCCTGGGCATAGGATAAGTATCAAATTTTGACACCGCGTTTAGTTTCCGGTAGTCATTACAAAACCTTGTTGTACCGTCTGGCTTTGGGACTAAAACTATAGGGCTGTTCCACCCACTTTGGGATTCCTCAATTACGCCTAGTTTTAGCATTTTTTTAACCTCTAAACTTATAGCCTCTCTCTTGGCCTCTGGGATTCGGTACGGTTTAAGGTTAACTCGGACCCCCGGTTCAGAGACTATGTCATGTTTAATTACGTTAGTTTTACCTGGCTGTGTAGAGAAGATTTCTTTGTTCCTTCTCACTAAACTCTGGACCTCTCGTTTCTGATGCACGGACAGTGTTTCAGCTATGCTAACCTCTGGGTCAGTTTCTTGATTCTCTGACGGACCTGGGGGTACTAGGGTTAACAAGACCTCTCTATCTTTCCAGGGCTTGAGTAGGTTTATATGGTAAATTTGCTCAGGTTTCCTCCTACCTGGCTGCCTTACCCTATAATTTACTTCTCCCACTCTTTCCAAGACCTCATATGGCCCATGCCATTTAGCAAGGAATTTACTCTCCACGGTGGGAACCAGAACTAGTACCCTATCACCTGGAAAAAAAATTCTGACCCTAGCACCCTTATTATACGTATTCCTTTGTGCTTCTTGAGCTTTCTCCATGTGTTCCCTCACTATGGGTAGGACTGCAGCAATGCGGTCCTGCATTTGGGCAACATGCTCTATTACACTTCTGTAAGGGGTAACCTCGTGTTCCCAAGTTTCTTTGGCTATATCCAGTAAGCCCCTTGGATGTCGGCCATACAATAGTTCAAACGGGGAGAAGCCTGTGGATGACTGGGGAACTTCCCTAATGGCAAATAACAGGTATGGTAACAAACAGTCCAAGTTTTTCCCATCCTTATCGACCGCCCGGCGTAACATGCTCTTTAAGGTTTTATTGAACCTTTCCACTAAACCATCTGTTTGTGGATGATAGACTGAGGTTCTGAGATGCTTGATTTTTAGGAGTTTACATAGCTCTTTTGTTACTTGGGACATAAATGGTGTTCCCTGGTCAGATAAGATCTCTTTAGGAATTCCGACCCGGGAAAACAGAAGTTCTAACTCTTTTGCTATGTTTTTAGCAGAGGTGCTACGTAGGGGAACTGCCTCCGGATATCGGGTAGCATAATCTAATATTACCAATATATGCTGATGTCCCCTAGCAGACTTTATTAGGGGTCCTACTAGATCCATAGCAATCCGGTCAAATGGTACCTCTATTATGGGAAGGGGTACCAATGGGCTGCGGTATGCTTTGAACGGGGCGGTGATCTGACATTCTGGGCATGAGGAACAATAGTTTGTAATTTCTGCCAGAACCCCAGGCCAATAAAAGCTTCGGAGAACCTTTTCTTTTGTCTTTTCCACCCCTAGGTGTCCCCCCAATGGATGACTATGTGCGAGGTGTAATACTACGTTACGGAATGTCCGTGGTACCAACAATTGTTTAGTTGTAACTGATTTTCTTTTATCAACCCGATATACTAGGTCGTTCTCTACCTCGAAGTAGGGGTAAGCAAGTGACCTATCTGGTTGGCCATGAGTACTATTCTGGTCCCGTATATTTCCCCTTGCTACCGCTAATGTGGGGTCCTCCCACTGGGCCTTCTTAAAACTCCCAGGACTGACCTCTAGGTCAGCGAGGGTCTTATCCTGTACTGGGGTGGTAAGTGCCTGATCAACATCTTGATTTGGGGTATTCCCTACCAAAGTAGTGATGGGGAAGGGAATTTCACAGCACTCCTCCTTTTCCCCCTTCTTATTTGGGCCCTCGTCAACCTCCATTTCTGAAAAAGGGAAAGGATTTGTTTCTTCTAACACTTCGTTATGGTCTGCTATTGAACTCTGGGCGCTATTCTGAGCTGGGGACCACATTTTTAGAAAATGGGGAAAGTCGGTCCCTATTAACACATCATGTGCCAGTTTGGGTACAACACCCACCTTGAAATCTAAAGAACCAAATTCTGTTTAAAAAAAAACATCAACAGTGGAATATTCATGATTATCCCCATGTATACAACAAATTGCCACTCTTTGTGAACTGTTTACCTGTTTCTTCTTAATGGGCAATAGGTATTCGGACACTAGTGTGACCATACTCCCAGAGTCAAGAAGTGCCCGAACCCTCTTACCATTAACCTTTACAAATGCCCACAGATGGTTATTCAAGGGGTCCTCTGGGCTAGGGCCCATACATTGGGACAACAGCGAATAAGGTTCCACGCTGTTGCATTGCATGGGCTCATCATTTAGTGGGCAGATTTTTGCTGTGTGGCCCCTCTCATGACAATTTACACATTTAGGTACATAGTCTGTGTCCCACTTAGAGCCTTTTCCCGGCTCCCCATGTTGGCTATTGCCCTTAGTGTGCGAACCACTGTTGCTGGAGCGGCGTGAAGGTGGTCGCCGCTCTTCAGCGCCCCTTAACCCCGGTACCCTTTTACCGTCTCTGGAAGAGTCCTGGAACCTCGGATAGTGGGGTTGCTCCACGACTGTGGGTTGCGGGTGCTCTTCTGCTGCACTGTACCTTTCTACAAGGGCCACAAGCTCATCCGCATTGTGGGGGTCACTCCAACTGACCCAACGGCGTAAGGCAGAGGGAAGTTTCCTCAAGAACTGGTCCATGACTAACCGTTCCACGATGTGGCTTGCTGAGTTGATCTCGGGTTGTAGCCACTTCCGGGCGAGGTGGATGAGGTCATACATCTGGCTTCGGGTGGCTTTATCCATCGTGAAGGACCATGCGTGAAACCTTTGGGCACGAACAGCCGTGGTTACGCCGAGGCGGGCGAGGATCTCGAACTTCAATTTTGCATAGACGTTAGCTTCGGCTGGCTCTAGATCAAAGTAAGCCTTCTTGGGTTCGCCGCTTAGGAAGGGTGCGATTAGACCAGCCCACTCAGCTTCTGGCCATCCCTCTCTCTGTGCCGTGCGTTCAAACGTGAGAAGATAGGCTTCCACATCATCCGAGGGTCCCATCTTCTGAAGGTAGTGGCTTGCCCTGGTCATTTTCGGAACTGGGGCTGCCTCTGCCAGTGGAAGGTTACTGATAGTCCCCCTCAGGATCTCGAGTTCCTGCTGTAAGCCCTGAGCGAACCGCTTTTGCTCCTCTCTCAGCAGGCGGTTTGTCTCTTGCTGGTTTGCATTAGTCTCTTGCTGGGCTATTAACAGCTGTCGCTGGGTTTCACTCGCCTGTTGCTGGGCTTCATTCGCGTCTTTCTGGACAGCGACATTGCGTACCAGCGCACTCACCACGTCTTCCATCTTGTTTGGAGAGAGAGAAAAAAAACCTTCTTTTTTTTTTTTTTTTTTTTTTAAAGTTCTTTAACCCCCAGACCTTTCAGTGTTCTGCCCGCATTCTCCACCATATGTGACAAACGGCTTACTCCGGGGCTCCGCCGTCTGTCCGGGACTGTTGGAACACGGTCTTTTAGGGTAGGTTAAATGATGAGACGTCACGTACTGTTCCTTTAAACAGGCTATGCCTGGTTTATTCAGTCCCAGGCACTGAGACTGCCACAGTTTAAACAGAAAACAAAGCCAAACAAAAAGCTGCTCGTCTGAGCGATAACTTAAACTTAGATGTCCCTGACTCAGAGTTGGAAGTGGCTTGTCCACTTCCACCAACAAAATAAGTACCTTTGCAGTCTTTAGACAAACTAACAGAATGAATGAAGCGATTTGGGAAAGAGGCTTTCTCACCCCTCTGCAGTTCAGCAGCCTTCCAGGCTCTTGGGCGGGGCCCAGAGGAAACAGGAAACAGGTCTTATATACCTGAACTCTAATCAGCATGACAGGTGACAGAAAACAGGAAGCAGACAAACTGTGGAATGGAGTGCCTGTACCACGAGGCTGCCCTGTTCAGCTTAGACAGGACAGAAACTGTTCAGTATCCTGGGAGCCCTGTATATGGAGTTTATTACCAACCCCTGGTTTCTGTCACAATATATATACAGTGTTCGACAAATAACCCAAAAATCTACTCGCCCACCCAAAAAATCTACTCGCCACCTAGTCCCGCCCCCAACCCCGCTTTAAAATAAAATACATTTAACAAATTCCTAGTCAGAACAACATTCGTTTTTGACATACATTTATTTATTGTATTACATTATACTACAATGAGTCCTTGTCACGTGTGTGTATGTGTGTGTAAATGTCGGATATAGAAATAAAAGCCAGATGTGAATGACTAGTTTCCTGAACCCCTTAACCAGTGTCTGGACGTCCCCGCTTCACAATATCTAAAGCAGAAATCCCGCCTGGGATCTTACCTGATCCGTAGTCCCTCAATGTCCAGGTACCCTCATTCCCGCAATGTTATACATTGAGGGGATGTGTTCCCTACCTGCCTTCTGGGTTAGGGGGGGTTGCGATGTCTTCCGTGTGAAGCTTGAGTTAGATCTGGAAGAAAGCAGTATAGGTTATTTCGGTATAGTATAGGGAAGTTAAGATATATAGGGTAAATAAGAGATCCAAAATGTGAGAGAGTGTGGGGGGTAGAGAGAGAGAGAGAATGTGGGGGGGGGGGAGAGAGAGAGACAGGGAGAGAGGGGAGAGAAACAGAGAGAGAGAGAGGGGAGAGAGACAGAGAGGGGAGAGAGACAGAGACAGAGAGGGGAAAGAGACAGAGACAGACAGAGAGAGACAGAGAGGGGAGAGAGACAGAGAGACAGAGAGACAGAGAGACAGAGAGGGGAGACAGACAGAGAGACAGAGAGGGGAGAGAGACAGAGAGAGAGAGGGGAGAGACAGAGAGAGAGAGAGGGGAGAGAGACAGAGAGAGAGAGAGGGGAGAGAAACAGAGAGGGAAGAGAGACAGAGAGGAGAGAGACAGAGAGAGAGAGAGAGAAACAGAGAGAGAGACAGGGGAGAGAGACAGAGAGAGAGGAGAAACAGAGAGAGAGAGGTGAGAGAGACAGAGAGAGGGGAGAGAGACAGAGAGAGGGGAGAGAGGCAGAGAGAGTGGAGAGAGACAGAGAGAGGGGAGAGAGACAGAGAGGGGAGAGAGACAGAGAGGGGAGAGAGACAGAGAGAGGGGAGAGAGACAGAGAGAGGGGAGAGAGACAGAGAGAGGGGAGAGAGACAGAGAGAGGGTGACTGACTGGGTGGGTGGCTGACTGACTGACTGACTGGGTGGGTGGGTGACTGACTGGGTGGGTGACTGACTGACTGACTGGATGGGTGACTGACTGGGTGGGTGACTGACTGACTGGGTGGGTGACTGACTAACTGGGTGGGTGACTGACTGACTGACTGACTGACTGGGTGGGTGACTGACTGGATGGGTGACTGAGTGGGTGGGTGACTGACTGGGTGGGTGACTGACTGACTGGGTGGGTGACTGACTGACTGACTGGATGGGTGACTGACTGGGTGGGTGACTGACTGACTGGGTGGGTGACTGACTAACTGGGTGGGTGACTGACTGACTGACTGGGTGGGTGACTGACTGGATGGGTGACTGACTGGGTGGGTGACTGACTGGGTGGGTGACTGACTGACGGAGGGGGTGACTGACTGGGGGGGAGGGTGACTGACTGGGGGGGTGACTGACTGGGGGGGAGTGACTGACTGGGGGGGCGACTGACTGGGTGGGGGGTGACTGACTGACTGGGGGGGGCCTCTGGTGTCATACACACACACACACACACACACACACACACACACACACACACACACACACACACACACACACACACACACACACACACACACACACACACACACACACACACACACACACACACACACACACTCTCCCATATATATATATATATACACACACACTCTCTCTCATATACACACACACACTCTCCCATATATACACACACTCTCCCATATATACACACACACTCTCCCATATACACACACACACTCTCCCATATACACACACACACTCTCCCATATATACACACACACTCTCCCATATATACACACACTCTCCCATATATACACACACACTCTCCCATATACACACACACACTCTCTCCCATATACACACACACACACTCCCATATATACACACACACTCTCCCATATATACACACACACTCTCCCATATACACACACACACTCTCCCATATACACACACACTCTCCCATATACACACACACTCTCCCATATACACACACACACTGAGGGGACAGGGGAGCACCAGAACAGCTGGAGGCAGAGGGGGCCGCGGATGTGAGTTTGGGAATCAGAGGGGGCCGCGGATGTGAGTTCGGGAGGCAGAGGGGGCCGCGGGTGTGAGTTCGCGAGGCAGAGGGGGCCGCGGGTGTGTGTTCGGGAGGCAGAGGGGGCTGCGGGTGTTTGTTCGGGAGGCAGAGGGGGCCGCGGGTGTGAGTTCGGGAGGCAGAGGGGGCCACGGGTGTGAGTTCGGGAGGCAGAGGGGGCCGCGGGTGTGTGTTCGGGAGGCAGAGGGGGCCGCGGGTGTGTGTTCGGGAGGCAGAGGGGGCCGCGGGACTGTGTTCGGGTGGCAGAGGGGGCCGCGGGTGTGTGTTCGGGAGGCAGAGGGGCTGCGGGTGTGAGTGCAGGGGACATGCAGAGGCAGCAGGACAGAGGCAGAGGGGCCACGGGGGTGAGTGCAGGGGGCATGGAGAGGCAGCAGGACGGAGGCAGAGGGGCCGCGGGTGTGAGTGCAGTGGGCATGGAGAGGCAGCAGGACGGAGGCAGAGGGGCCGCGGGTGTGAGTGCAGGGGGCATGGAGAGGCAGCAGGACGGAGGCAGAGAGGCCGTGGGTGTGAGTGCAGGGGGCATGGAGAGGCAGCAGGACGGAGGCAGAGGGGCCATGGGTATGAGTGCAGGGGGCATGGAGAGGCAGCAGGACGGAGGCAGAGGATACTTACCGTGTCCAACGATCTGGAAAAAGAATGGCTGCTCGTTGGTGGCGGGCTCATATAGAGCCTGGCCGCGCACCCACAAAGCCTGTGAGCGCGCGCCAATCAGCAGTCAGGCAGGGGGAGTTTTTTTTTTTTTTCAGTGCGAGCAGGGAAAATTTCAGCGCGAGCAGGGAAAATTAAAAAAAACAAACACGTGTGCTGCTTGGGCCAATATTTACTCGCCCGGAGGTTAAATCCAACCGCCCCGGGCGTGTAAATGTATAGGATTGTCGAACACTGTATATATATGTAACGGGTATTCCCTGTGAATACAGACGCTACTACCTGGTGTGTAACCTGTGTGGCTCTCAGGAGCCTAAGCCTCCGCTTGGGGAGCCCGGGGTACATACATATAATACGATCTCGTGGTTCAACGCCTCCACCTGGGAGGGATCTTAACGGAGTGGGAGGAGGCCCTCACAGGAAACAATCACATTAAGCAAACAGTTGTAAAACAGAACTGGCTTTACTGCATAGCATGTACTTATCCTCTTCTCTTTTCTCTGTGCACACTCTCTCTAGGTGACCTAATAACATCTTTTGGGTTTAAATATCATCTCTATGCTGACGACACACAAATATACTTTTCAACACCTGACCTTACACCTGCTATACAGACCAAAGTTTCTGAATGTCTCTCTGCTATATCATCCTGGATGGCCCTCCGTCGCCTTAAACTCAACATGGCTAAAACAGAGCTCCTCATACTTCCTCCCAAACCTGGCCCTCCTACCTCCTTCCACATTACTGTTGGAACTACGATCATCCACCCAGTAGCCCAAGCACGCTGCCTAGGGGTCACACTCGACTCCTCTCTCACATTCGCCCCTCACATTCAAAACATTTCTATAACTTGTCGCTTTTTCCTCCGCAATATAACAAAGATACGCCCTTTCCTCTGTTGCTTGACTGCTAAAACTCTGACTCAGGCCCTCATTCTCTCCCGTCTTGATTACTTTAACCTCCTGCTGTCCGGCCTTCCTGCCTCTCACCTGTCTCCCCTACAATGTATCCTAAATGCTGCTGCCAGAATCACTCTACTCTTTCCTAGATCTGTCTCAGCATCTCCCCTCATGAAATCCCTCTCCTGGCTTCCAATCAAATCCCGCATCTCACACTCCATTCTTCTCCTCACTTTTAAAGCTGTCTCTCAGACTGTCCTTAGCTGTGTCTCTGTGTCTCTCTCATAAATAGTAGTTGAACAACAAACGAGGGCGAGAGGCCCTGGTGGAGGGAACTCTATTCAGAGTTAGTTCCCAGCCCCCCTGGGGACCTGAGATGGAGAATCCCCCATGGTGTACTGAGCACGGGAGAGCACCTTCCCACTTCACAGACTCCCCAGACACATGCCCATTTTGTGGCGCAAGGGAGTCCGTGTTCCACATTTATTTTCCTTGCGCCAGACTGCAGCCCCTCTTGTCATTCTTGAGGGGTCTCCTCCTGCAGTTCTAGTTGCATTTCTCCCCGCACCTTTTTATTTTTGGGCGCCCAGTATCCCGGAACACTAGGCCAGGGACCTACTCCCCAACCTGCTCCTGGCATTAGCCAAGCTGACTATATATAAGTCCAGTAAGCAGCGTTTGGCTGGGGAGGTATCCCTTTCCTGCCAGGCTCTGTTCCCGGTGCTGGTGCTCTCCCGTATCCGAGCAGAGTACACCCACGCTGTGGCCACTGGGCAGGTGCCTGCATTTACCTCCCAGTGGGTCTTAAGCGTGGTGCTCTGCTCGGTATCCCCCCATGGTTTATATTTTATGCTCCACCTCCTCCTTTAGTGTACTGTTTTCCTTATTTTACAGTTCCACTAGTTTCCAGCCTATTTTTATTTTAGTTTGAGCCTTTACTTTTCTGGTTGGTCTCTTAGCCAACCAGATGTCGTATTAACTGATTGACTGCCTTCACCAGCCAATCACTTTAAGGCTTAAATATTCTGTGTCTTTCAAAACTGACAGCTTGCTACAACATACCATCCAATCACATCTCTCCTGTCATGTGATCCTATCTCAGCAGGGGCTTCTTGGAGTTGTAGTCCTGCTGCATTACTGTGTGTGCTCAGACGCTCTGATCCTCACAGCATTTTTGTATCAGGGGTTGTATGTAATATATACAACAAAAGACAAACATTTCCAGTGGTACATCGAATACAACAGTCATCCCTGACTACTATTCAGCCCTTCTAATGGCAGTAAGCCCTGGTAGAGCAGGCCTGTCAGTAGTCATCATGGGGTTTTCCCCCTTCACTGGTGCTGCCCCTGAGTGTCAGAGGAGGTGGGACAGACCTGGTGCTCTCTCCTGGCTGTACTTATGGGCAGACCGCCCACCTTCTACAATTCCTTCCACATTTGAGGAAGGAAGGTCACACATTGAAGAGGCTGCATATTGGGCCTACTCTATTCCTCTTCCCCTTGGGGGAGAGTGAGTGTGGACCATAACTCTGCCTCCGCTAGGGAGGTGGGGAAGAGCTAGGACAGCTGTGGGTGCCCTTGGCCTGTAGTGGCAGTCCAAGGACCATCATCCAGTGAATATTGACAGACTGTATCCGGCAGAAGTCTGCTGTGTAACTGTTACTGCAGAGTGTAGTAATAAACCCGTTCCTGTTTTGCAATATACCTCCTGCCTGGTGCGTGACCTTACTGGGGGCGAGTTAATTAGTTCTACCGTGGGCGATCATCTTCAGTTCCTGGAGCCTACGGCAGATGAAGGCGCTGCACTGCTGAGAAGATATGTGGGGTATGAACCCCAGAAGCCTGTTCCTGTGTCCCCGCTACCATCGGCAGATGACTCAGAACTCCTGATTGCCAGCAGGTTAATGCTCCATACACCCTGTAATGGCCCCTATCTGCGATTGGGTGGGGGAAACACTGTTACACATATATAGTTTAATACATACCTGTATGTCTTCTCATAAGTAAGGGTCATTTAGTTAAACTCTTTGGCTGAAGCGTTATAAGCTCGCAGCCACGTCACGGCATGACCACTCCTTACATTAACTGTGAACATTCTCATTTACCTCTGCAATGGAGGGAGAAATGTCTCAATAGACCAGTCTTTCACAGGTGCATGAAAAAAACTGCTACTTAAAAAGTGGGGAGGAGTGAGCTTAAACCCAGGAGGAGGGGTCACTAACCACCAAACAATTTACAATCATACATAATCCCTGCAAGATCTAACCACAACACCAACCACATCATATCATATATATTTGTGTCAAAAGGAGTGATATTGGGTCTGACCAAATGTATACATCAAAAAACATAAAATTCCAGAATGCTACATCCAATATAACAAAAAATATATGGTTAAATACTTAACTGTATATCTTCTTATAAGTAAGGGTCATGTAGTTAAACTCTTTGGCCAGAGCGTTATAAGCCTGCAGCCACGGCATGACCCCTCTGGTAGTGGGTGTTGAGGTTAGAGCTTGCAGGGATTGTGTACGTGTGTTATATCTAATATGTATATATATATTTTTATTCATGTTGTGGGGGCCCAGACTCTAAACATCATGGTGGCCCTGAATGTGGATGGGGAAACGTTTATTTATTTAATTAATGGATCCATTGAGTGCCAATATGGCTCCCTAGTCTCTCCTTGAGATGTCATGCACCTCATTAAGCAAATATTATAGATTTGACAAAACACAAGAACTATTTTCTCAGCTGCCCATGTAATTTCTTTTTTTGTGGGTAATACTAAGAGCACAGAAGTGTAATATTTTCAATGACACAAACTCTCTAGTTGCCAGACTTTTTTGAGGTAGGAAGAAATACTGTTGCTAAGTGAAAAATATATATATATATTTGTAAATTTAAATGGATAAAGGGATGTGAAACTTTGTGAGATTTCCGAACATGTGATAGCTGTGATAGCTTAACTCGTGATCATGGTTATCACACTTACGTGACTCTTCTTAAATGTTCCCTTCAGGCTTGTAGTCTAATTTAATCATTTCAGAAGCTCTTACTTCAGTTGAAAGCAGATTTGAGATGATTAGCTGCATTCGTACTTGCATTTTTGTGCATTTACATTTTTCATTGCTCGTGTGATGGTGGACAGTTATGATGGGATGTGTTTCACAGATTGTGTTGCACCGATAATTACAGGTACACTCTAAGTGTGGCATCCTGTGACCATACTCAGAGCCAGAGGTACCCAGGTCCCCTTAATTACTTTAGTGGTGGAAACCACCTGTGGGGATAGTCTAGACAGGTGGCAGGTTACCAGTGCGAAGAGGCAGAGCAATAAATACACAGTTTTTAATGAAAATATGATTTATTGCACTTAAATCAAACCATATGATTGCAATAATAAGTAGAATCAGCAATAAGCAAAATACAGGTTTTTTAAGTTTCTGTATGCTAAGCTGAAATACCTCTATACTATTTACAGATGTTATTAGATTCACTGGTAATATTCCCCACATCATATTTTATTCTTTAATAAAGGATACAATATTTGTTCTCTGTCAGACGATATTGTAATAAGTTCCCAAATGTTCCCTGTTCGGCTGGTATCATGCACTATTTTACCTAGTCAGGACCTGTATTAAATATAGCTATTAATTGGTGGTATGTGGCACGTCTTTTCAAATAAACGTTACAAGTTTGGGGTTACAAGCCCACACTAGTCTTATTACGTTTGGCTGCAAAGAGGTTGTTATATTGAATGTGTTATGTTGGATGTGGTCCAACTTAATTTAGCTGAGGTCCTGTGAAAGCTTTTTATGGATGTTCTCCAGCTCCCTGACCAACAGGACCTTGGTGGCAAATTCCCCATGGCCCTTGGTAACTACATAGCTTCCCAGCCACTCACAACTATATCGTTATTAGGTCCCTACTGTACAGTAAATAACTGTTCCTCGTGTCTTTAACACTGTGTGTGACCTGTCCAATTAAAGTCTGGGATCACTTTAGTGTATTCCTATACTCCTCCTTTCATGCGCCCTCTTATTTATTGTGAGGGAGTATTCAAGTGGTTAAAAAACTCTCACTCCAGCAGACCCAGGAAACCACGCTCTAGCTTGTAGGTTTGCTAGGTGATTGGAAATGGGAGTTTTAAAAGGTAGGAAGTGGACTCTCTGCTGTGTTTCTCTCTGCTCTCAGTCGGTGAGGCCACAGATACCAGAGCACCTCTCTGAGGGGGCACTCAGACACCAACCCTGCAGCTAGAGACTAAGGACCTGCATGTTTTGCAGATGTATGCTATTTACTTTGACCGTTTACTCTATTTCTTTGAACGTGTACTGCAACTTGCTTTCCCATATAGGGAATTAAAGGACCTTTGTTGCAAGATCCTGGTGTGTGAACTCCTTTCTGACCCTACCTATGAGGCTGCTCCATCATTTTCATCTTCCTCTCTCGCTTACTCTCTGCCCTTCTTTTAAGCCTGCAGCCACATAACAGCATGGACACTCTTGTAGTGTGAGTTAGGGTAAGAGCTGGCAGGGATTGTGTATGTTACATGTAATATGTATCTAGCCCCTCTTCCCCCTCCCAATCGCAGATCGGGTCCCCTAAGGTGGTCTGGCTAGGTGTCTCTGTGTGGTGCATACCTGCTGGCAACAGGAGGGCCTGAGTCTCCCGCGATGACATGGGGGATAACAGGAACAGGTTACTGGGGTGGATGCCTTCATTCTGGTTCAATGGTGCAGCGCCTCCATCTATAGTAAGCCCCAGGAATGCGGGGTGGAATCCTTACCACAGAGTTTCCCCACAGGGATGAGAGATTCCAGTCTCACACAAGGATTATCTTTAAAAGCAGCAGTCTCTTTATTCTCTTGGCAGCAGCAGCAGCTGACAGGTACAGTGAGGCACAGTCCACTAACTGTTCTCCCTTGTGATGTTCCCTGCCACCACTCTGGACCGAAGGCACCCAGAGTGGGGCTAGCTCTTCCCTCACCCCCTACGCAGGGTGAGAGGTATTTGGTTCCACTCACTAACTGTAGCTAGATCAGCTCTACTCATGAACTGATCTCTCCTCTCCTACTAACTCACTATCACTACTGTCAGGCTGACAGAACAGCCACAACAGACACTAAATAGGAAATGCACTGCTCTTTTATGATCTCAGCAGGCACCGCCCCTGTGTCTCTTGCTTTGACACAGGGTCAGGTGACCTACCTCCACCACTCAGGGCAGTGCTTGAAGTGGGGAAAACCCATGATAACTCCTGGCAACCTGCCCTTACCAGGGATTATACCAGGAGGAGGATAGAGCTATAGCCCCATTTCTTACCAGGGCTACATGTATAATTATTTTAATTTCATTTTGTGGAGGCCCAGACACTAAACATGATGGTGGCCCTGAATGTGGATAGGGAAAGTTATATTTATTTATTTAATTGATCCATTGAGTGCCAATGTGGCTCCCTAGTCTCTCCTTGAGGTGCCATATATCTCATTAAGCAATATTAGATTTGACATAACAGAGGAACTATCTTATCAGCTGCACATGTACTTTCCTTTATGTGGGTAATACTAAGAGCACAGAAGTGCAATATTTTGCAATGATACAAACTCCCTAGTTACAATACTTTTTTGAGGCAGGAAGAGATACTGTGGCTAAGCTTAAAAACAATTATTTGTAAATATAAATGGATATTTGTGGCCCCCCAGTCAGAGTGGATTATTTTAATTATAATTTGTGCTATAGAAATTTCTGCTGAATTTTAGCTCGGAGGTGGTCCTTAAGAGTTTGTTTTCACCACCGAGGAACAACCAGGAGGGTAAGTCAGGAGAAAGGAATCCATGATCTGAAGCTTCAATGCCCGCTAAGGGTAAGTTAGACTACTGAGTCCCCCCATCTTGTTCGTAAACATGTGGCCAGGACAGATAAGGGAAGGTGTGTCATAATGGTACAAGTCCCTGAACAAACGCATGGAATACATCTATCTCAAGAATGGTGTAATTTTGAAATCCAAGAAAGTGGTACTAAAAGCAATCAATTGAAAGAATTAAGAAGAAAAATTTCAAACAGAAAAATACTCAAACTCACATTGCATATCAAAAAATAAGAAATACAACAAATAATAGAACAAACAGTCTATAAATTATCAAAAAATAAGAAATACAACAAATAATAGAACAAACAGTCTATAAATCATTAAAGATATAGAAAGAAAAAACATGTAGAATTTTTTCGAACCAATTATAATATTGTCCACAAAGGTAGACCTTTTATAGATATAGAACATGACATTGAACTGCAAGAAATTGACAGAATTGATGCAGGTCTTGTTTTACATTCCCGAATATCTTGTGCAGATATTGCAAACCACATAGGACAGAAAATACGTAAGCCAGTAGTTCAAAATATTCTGTGCACAAAGTCTATATTTTCTGTTATGGTCGATGATCAACAATCAGTGGCAAAACCATTCTTGTAATTTGCTTCAGGACCGCTGTTGGTGAATCTGATGATACAGTTTCTGTTAGGGACAGTAGGTAAGGCCAGAAACTGCATTTGTGTTAAACCATCCATTTTGTCTGTAATAAACCTGTTAAGATTATGTAGTCCGCTTTTGCTGAAATATAATTTCTAATGTATTCAGCTTCTGCCAAATTACATTTCCTCTTTGCTCAGGATTTTGCTAAGATACTTTTTATGCTAAGATACTTTTTGTGTTGTCAGTTTCCTGCTGTTTTAGTCAGTAAACAATAAGACTGGTTCTCTGAGAGAGGCAAAATCATCTAACATAGTTGCTAGAAGAAATTCAAGGGTTTTTTGATAACAGACAATGAATAGGCTAGGTATTTAGACAGTGTCTGTATTGGGAAAATTACGCCCCAAAATCATTCCACTAATATGTCCTGCCCATAAATCACGCCTCTAACCTAAGCCACACCCAAGCCACACCCAGGTTACACCTCTAACCAAACCTTTCTTTTTTCTGTATAAAAATCTTACCCTATGCTTAATAAACTGAGACAAAGGAATTTGAAACCTGGCTTGTGTTTTGTGTCATTTCCTTTGTTTTCCCAGGCCTGTACGTTCATCAGATTGGAGATAACAGTGCCAGGGCGTGCCAAAGCTTCCCGGGGAGTCTGCAGGGTGAAGTGTGTGTATCCAGTCACAAGGCCTCCAGCCCTTTTCCAATTGGCAGGGCAAGTTCCTTCAGTTTCTTTCTATTATGACTTGGCACATTTACAATGTGGTGCAAAATAAAAAAAACATTTATGATGCACGTATAGACTAAATAATTCAAGATTTTCGATGCAATATCTGAAGGAAAATGTTATTTGTTTAGATCCACCTTATTGTATAATTAAAATATCAGAATTTTTATATTATGAATTAATTCCATATTTACATAAGAAAATGAACCAACTAACATCTTATCAGATTTCTTAAGTTAAACATCACCATATGTACATAGAAAAGAGATCCAAGACCAATATGGGTAAAAGAATAATGATATTGAACATTATTTCTGACCAGACATTTCATTTTAAGACCACTACTGTTCAGATTACTGCTCACATGGTCTTATCAAGTTGAATATCCCCATAACATTATCGTTCTTATGTTTTTTTTTATCTCAACCATTATGCAGACTTTCATCACACACTGAATTAAAATTTAAAGGAAAAATGAGACATTATAGTCTTTATTCAGATCATTCAGATTTCTAGTCTCCAATATATTCATCCATTGAACTTCTCTTGCAGAAGAAGGCGCTCCCTGTCACCTCCTCAACCTGGTGGTTCAACTCCCTAAATTACCTGGAATTGTAGTTGGCTTACTGCATGTCCAGCTTGTATGAAATGTCTGAAAACCAGACGTTTCAATCTACTGTACCTGTACGAATTGTAGATTTGTGTTTACTTATGCATTCCTTGATTGGTTCACATAACCCAATCCACAGGGGCACTTAATTAAGTATATTACAAAAGCTGAATTGCAAGTAAAATGTCCCGTAATCTTGAATCTCATTCCCAATTTAGGATGTATACAGAATTTGCCATATGTCATGTTGTTACATTGGGCATAATTGTAACAAGTGTAGAAATAGAAAATAAATATGGAGGGGGGCAAAATGGAATAAAGAATTAAATTGACTATATCCTAGTCAACACGTGATTGAAGACTGCTCAATCCTTAACTGTTTTGACACAAAGAGTGAACACCAATTAGTTTGCTGCAAATTACTTCTGAATGTGAAGACAGAAAGAAGAAAACTGATTAAAAAGAAGACAAAATAATCAACATCAAGAACCTCAAGAATAACGGCAGAGATTTTCAATGACAGCTGACAAACCATTTCAGCTTGCTTCAAATGCATGGGGGTACTTTAATAAACAATTATGAAGAACTTATGAAGATTGTAGTTGAAAGCACAGAAAAAAACTGTATGAATCACTAACAAAAAACAGGATAACAAAATATCGAATGAGACTAAGCAGTTACTGAGGAAATTACTAGAAATGAAATAATCCTAAAACGCAAGATCAAGAATTGAATATGCAGAGCTGTGCAAGGTGATCTGCAAGATTGTATGTAAAGATGTAAGAACATTTAACTGTGATATGGTGAAGAAGACTACCGATGATGCCAAATATTTAAAGAAGATGAAGCAGCAACTTATGATTGGGAAGAAGCAACTCATCGCTTTCAAACAAGACAATGGATCAACAGTAAAAAAAACTGTGCACTTATCATGAAGAGAGTTGAGGTTTTCTACATGAAATTGTATGAGAACACAGATTGCACAGGGTATAATTAAGCAGTGGAAGAGTGAGAAGAATCCACCAATGATGCTGAGGATGGGAAGGAAGTAGAGAAAATCCTTGCAAAACTCTTTACATGCTGCTTTAAAAAAAAGAACAAAAGAGAAATGGCATAGTTATCCTTATCCACAAGAAAGGAGACAAAAAAAGACCTCAAGAACTACAGACCAATCGGTCTACTTCCAATCACTTGCAAGATTTTTACAAAGAACCCACTAATTTATTTTATTTAATTATAAAATGCTTTACCAGGAAGTAATACATTGAGAGTTACAGTACCTCTCGTTTTCAAGTATGTCCTGGGCACAGAGTTAAGACAAATAATACATGGTTACAAATACAGTTACATAAATGAACAGGGTATACCTAATATACAAGATATTGCATGCACAGTTATAGAAAATATATATTATAGGCTTATGAAACAGTTACAGGCCAAATTAAAATGTGAGACAGCCTTAGATTTGAAAGAATTTAAACTGGTGGTGGTCGTTCCAGTTTTGGGGTTCACGGTAAGAGAAGGAGGAGCGGCCGGATACTTTATTGAGCCTTGGGTCCATGAACAGTTTTTGGGAGTCTGATCTCTGATGATAAGTGCTGCATGTGGTAGGGGTGAGGAGCTTGTTGAGATAGATGGTTAGCTTGCCCAGAAACAATTGGATGCAACAGACCCTAAACTTTGCCCAGCCTAGAGAACAAGCAGGATTTTGTAGTAGATACATCACTGTGGACCTCATCCAAATAATACAAGAAGTGATTTACACAAGTAATTAATACAATCTACCACCCATTTTAGGTTTGTAAAGTAGATTACGAAAAAGCATTTGATTCTGTCTACACCTAAGTTGTTTTAAAGGCATTAAGAAGTAATAACACTGAAGAAGCGAACAGTACATTGATATTATAAGGAACATTTCTGAGTGCCACGTCAACCATTAGATTACATATAGATACAAGCAAGATTAGGATCAACAAGGGAGTGAAATAGGGATACACAATGTCACCAAAGCAGAGGCAAGAGGCAGAGACAAGACCAGGAATCAGACAAAGGGGCCTATTCTACAGCTTCGATAAGTGACTCATCGAGAATTTTGAGCACTTCTCGAATGAGTTTGCAAGGGTACAGTAGCTATTCAGAAAGCTTTCAATAACTTGCCAAACTCGCTGGAGTGGTGCTTCTTCCCGATTGGTGTTGCTCCCAAACCGAGCGGGAGTTCAAAAAAATGGTCAAACTTGCATTTTTTTAAATATCAAGCAATTCTAGTAGCTCCGAGATTCATATCGTGGCTGCAACTCGCAGGTTCTGATCTCACCACTTCAAGGGCGGCAAGATGGGATCCACAATGTGACTGATGGGGAAAAAAAATTGTACTGCCTCGGATTAAATCTGGGAGTCTTTGGAGCTGACACATTAATATCAGCTCCGGAGACCCCCTACTTCCATTCTATGTAATATATTTACAGGCAGCTTCATTACCTTAGCGCTAATGGCGTCACGTAACCGGGAGATTTTAAACTTTGCGGGGATACCGGCACCCCACATGTAACTCAGGAAGCAGGAGGTCCCAGAGGCTGAAATTAATGCAGTTCTGCTCAGGAGACCCTCTGCTTCAATACTATGTTATTAAAATCAAATAAAAACAGTGTGCGTCACTCCGGAGGAGTTTCAGGAAGTGAACTGCGAATGGACGACAGCACGTTTTCAAAGGGTATTAAAGCTGACTGGTGAGTACATCAACTAGTCACCTTGATAAAGAGCTTACGCTCGAAACGCGTTGGTGGGGGTCCCTTGTACCCCGTAATGCAGCTGCATTTGTTTGCTGGGTCCATTAAATGATTGTTTTTAGGGCAAACGCTCTCCTTGACTTATTTACAGTTTTTTTTGCTTTTTCCTGAGAAACGGCGCCTGCTTTTTCTTTGCTCTCACGTTTATCCTTATCAGAAAAATCGGATGCACACCCCCAATTGGCAGAAGAAGATTTCCTGGACAACACCTACTCCTAAAAGTGAGTTATTTATACCATTGGCACCTACTCGACTCTGATACTTTATGTTGGGACACTTTCAATAATAGTGTGGCCCCTTACTGCAGTGTTTGTGGGGGCCTTAGCTCACTAGTCAGAACGTATGGAGAAGTGATTCATATTGGACTGTTTTCCATTTATTGATCATCGGGGGTCATCATCTCAGGAACAATATATGATATTGAATTGGACATTAAATCTTTTGACAAGCATATTTTGAGGTTTTTCTTAGAAGCACCACACATTTCCGTTTTTCTATCTTTTTTTTTAACTTATGTAGCAGGGCCCCCCTGGCCCTCCTCGCCTGCGCAGAGTAGCGGGTACCCCCGCACCATGTCAGGCAGTTGCAGGGGCGATCGCGGCTCCCGGCGGCATCAGTGACAGGGCGCTGCCATCTTGTGCATGTGCGGTGCACGTTTGCAGTTGCGGCGGCCATTACACCTAGCGCAAGAAAGTGTAGGAAGGCAGGAAGGACCCCTAGAAGTCGCACATGTGCAGTTAGGGAGATGCGGCGGCCATTACATGGTTGCACAGGCTCCGTGGAGAGTAGCGGTGGCCATTACAGCTTCGTCCATGCGCAGTAGAGAGCGCGCACGCGGTCCCCATAGGAAAGAGCTGTACCAAGGACTACAATTCCCAGCAGCCTCTGGGGATTGCACTTTCACCTTGGTCACAGTCAGCCAGACAGCCAATAGAGCTTGCAACTTCTGCTGGAGAAGGATACATTGTTGTGTGCAGAGTCAGGAAGCAGACTGTGAAGCACATGAGTTAGTTAGGCTAAGGAGACAGTGGGGGATGGAAGGGGGGCAGAGAGCTGCAAGCTTCTACCCTAGGCCAGAAATCCCCCGGGATGGAGCTGAGGCCCTGACTCCCCACTAGTGAGGGTGGGTGTTCATAGGGGCAGGCCATTAGGTAAGGACCCTGTGCCCCTTCAGCTGTGCAGTTCCTTAAAGCAGGGAGAGACCCTGTGTAATCCTTAGTGCAGGGACCCAGAGAAAGGGTTTGCTGCATGTTCCTTAAGCTGTGTTGCTGATCCAGAGACTGTCCTTACGGTGGGACGTCCGGCGGGACCCCATGCCATGCAGAGGTACAGATCAGCGCTGGACCAAGCGGCGCCGGTAGACCCTTTGCGAAGACACCCAGGTGTAGAGACACCTGGGCAGGTATTTACAACCTTCCGCACGTGCACCAACTTTAACTTGCTCCTCACATGTGACAGGCCTGTTCACACACTTGGGTGGGCTTGGACTCTTTGGACACGGGGTTGGGAAGGGGGTGTAAAGGTATAGCCCAGTTAGGGGCAAGGTTATAGCTGCCAGCTAGTGGCAGAGGGTAACACGGCTGTGTTGCTTTACAGTATGATGTGATGTGATGTTATCTGCCCATATAGTAAACCTGTGTTATATATACCTTGGTGTATGTGGTTCATATATGTGGGTCCTGTGTAGGGGACATTCTACACTCCTAGAATCCTGCACAGGTGGAGGCGCTGTAAATAGAAGATCGTCCCAGAGGATTCACCCCAGGCTCTCACTAGCGGAGGCTCAGACCTCCTGTGAGCCTAACAGGTACTGCACCACACCTGGTAACATATAGGTTCCCCCTCACATACACTCTATATGCGATTGGGTGGGGGAATACCCGTTACACTTACTTTTGTAAGTAATTTATATTTACATTTCCCAGTCTACAATTAAAGTTCCGGGACCAACCCTGCTGTGAAGCTTCAGTTACTGGGCATAAGAGGAAACTCAAATCATCAATAGTAAATGACCATAAATGAAAGTGCAGATTGCTACCTAAGGCCATAGAAGGCACGTCCGTGCTGAGCCATGCGGACACTCTGCGCTGAGCCCCTGCATCCTCCATGAGGATGTCTTTAGAGGGGGCTCACGCGAGCGTCCACAGGCGTGCTGAGGCGCTGGATTTTTCAGCCGAGAGCCAAACTGTTTTTCAGAGCGCTGTTGGCTGAAAACATCCACTCAGCGCGGAGCAGCGTCAACATCACGGCGCCGTGGCGTCTGCGCCGTGACATTGACGTTGGAGTGTCGCGGGCGATTGGCCCAGCGACGTCACTGCCCCGCCTCCCTCAGTCTCCCCCCGCCTCCGATCGCGCCCGCTGGCTCACCTGCATGGGCATGAAATCACGCAGATTTCAGCAGGCGAGCCTCAGCGTCAGCGCGGTCCAGCCCTGCTTCCCCTTCTATGGCCCCAGCCTAATAGTGCATTAAAGCAGCTTACAGTATGTGGTAGAGTGCTGCGGTTGGAAAAAAGAATTAATTAATATAGCTCTAAATACCTACATTTAATAATCTGAAGGGATTTATTAGGTTGAGAGACCGGTGGACAAATTAATGTCTGTAGCCAAAAATAAAAAAAACTGGTCAAGTTTCCAAAACATTTTTGCTGGATAAACAGCAAATGCCAAAATATTAACTTAGTTCCCATTCCACTAGTATTATATACTTAATTATTGGGGGGGGGGCTTGTTTTTAAAGGCTGTGGGAGCAATGAACCGCTTCTTTGATAGGAATGTTTTTGTAACCCTGACGGGATTTTGTCTTTTTGACATGACTATCCTGCAGCAATACTTTATACTAACCCAGCATTACAGTCTCGGATAAGTCCGTTTTTCATTTTATCTTGCAATTCTTCAGAGATTCATACTGCTGGAGCTTATGTTTATTGGCTGCCTTTCAAAATGGAATCTATGTGAAAATATTTGCCTCATTCTAACATATGGGATTTGCCCAACATAAGGATTATCTAAATAGTAAATTCTATTTCAAGTAATTAACTAAGGCATTTGCAGCTTCTTAAGCTGCTTTTAAATCTTTCAAAACATTTCCCAATACTGGGGATATCAATGTTCCAACATTTATTACATCTCCTAATGGGACTAATTACCGTATTGTCTTTTACTGTTCAACTTCAGTTTGCAGACACTCACTTTTTTATTTTTAACTGATACACTATATAGAGCTACACTAAAATAATGCCCTAAATAACACTTCAAGTTATTGAAGCCCTTATTGTATGAGCATCAATCTCTAAGATTTTTCAATATCCTGAATAGCTTCCTTCTGCTTTCCAGGGAAACCTGAAGTTCTATTCTTCTGACATGGAGAAGATGACTTCTTAGCATACTGAATAGGGGGCCTCAAATTTAGTAACGTTGCTGTCATTTGTATAAATTGTGGCATCTATGTCATTAGATTTGAATGTTGTCGGACTAGGTTCACTAAAGGTCGATATAGCCGCATTAAATCTTGGCGTTATAAAGAAATAGGATGGAGGCAATATGTTTTAGAATTACCGTCATTCGCTACTAATTATTTATTCATAAATGAAAAGCAATATTCATCTCATTTGTATACATTAAAAGTGTGTAAACCCAACATAAACCCCGCTGCCCCAAACAGGAGATCCGCCAAACATGCCCCCAAAACTCCAACTGCTTCTATTATGGCCTCCTCTCCACTATCTTCTCGGCCCAATGGACATATTGTAAGAGTCCTCACAGACCCATGCACACACCAAACGGACCCCTAAAGCAAGAGCGCAAACTTTTCCCCCTGCCTTCTCTCCTCCCTTGCTCGCCCGCCCAACCCCCACCCCCACCCCGCCTGCTTGGCTCCGGCGTCAAATGACGTTGCGGGGTCATGTCACATCACGTTGCCATGGCACGCTGGGTTACCATGGTGATGCGTCACTGAAGACAAGGTAGGACAAGCTACAGAGGCCTCTCGCGGTCCCCCGGCATTTAATTTAAATGCCTTCGTGGAGAGAGCAGGACCTCTGTAACCGCCGTGTCCCCCTGGAAAATGTCGCGCCCCCCAGTGTGCACACCCCTGCCCTAAAGCACAAAGAAAATAACAAGAACCCGCACTGATAGTACATATAACCCAACATAATCAACAAACTGCATCCTCACACTCCTAAACAGCCCAACTCCGACCTTCCAATCTTTTTTATAATCTCTTGACCCAGCCCTAATTGTTGATACACCGATCCGAAAGGTGGGAGAGACCCAAAAAATGGAATTCAACTCCAACATCCTCAACCAGCTCATAAAACCCCTGACAAACTGTGTCTTGTTAATGGGTCGCTCCCTTCATGGACCAGCAAAGAGGATCAACATAGAGGACAAACTACTAAATAATCTGCTACCTGCTATACTGGGCCCATTACACTCCCTCCACCCCATGAACTTCCACCCATACCCTTTTTCCTCTCTGGTTAATCAAGACTCTCTTCCATCAAGACGTTATCCACTCTCAGATTCCCTGATCTGCTCTTAGCTACGCTAACCAACCTTTTTGATTGCCCCAACATAACCCTAAGAACTCCCAGTGAAATGTGTCTCCTCCAATCAATTTCTTTCAATCCCCCTACTAGCTTCTTAAGTAGCGAGTGCTTCATGTGGTCCCTTCAGCCTAATATACTCTTAAAAAAATGATATCACGGTCAGTTTTTGGTCCACTAAACTGTCTGGCACATATTCACTAAACTTGGCTAGCAGAAAACCTACAGTAGCCCGAAAGCAATGTTCTTCGGAGTCCACTCCCCCTGACTCATCCACAAATGCCTGCCATGCCAACCAGGTCCTCACAGACACCACCTATGTTGTAGGTACGAATGACACTAAAGACTCCATTACTACAATACCTTCATCAGCCCTCCAAACCCATTTGCCAAAGCGAACGTGGGCAATCCCACCCCACCAAAAGAGGTCCGGCTGCGTTTCAGTCTTCGGAGCTCAAACTAATAGGAAGGATGCGCTATTTTCAGTCATTTAAGATGCCCCATGTTTACTCTCCCTCCAGACACCTGCACTATATACACGCTAGTCATTAGCAGTGCTCAGCACGCTCTAGCCTTTTTTACTGTGGTTTATCTAAACTCTATACTTAGCTCTGTCTGCAGGGGATGCTTTGGGGTCTATTACATTTTTCAATATGCCTCATACAAACATCCCTCTGCAGCGGGCAAATATATTAGTGACATTGTGTTAAGGTTGCGGCATTTAGCTACAGAGTTGCAGTATCTGTACGGCAAAGCTTGTACTATCTGCACAGGCGCAGATGACAGTGCGCGCCACCACGCGCACTCCAGCAGGCCTAGCGATCTGTGCACTTGACTGCAGGAGATGGGGGAGGCGATCGGGGGCATGGCGGGGGTGTGGAAAATGTGTCACGGATGCGTCAGGAAGCTGGTTCACCCTCATTGGCTGAACCAGCTCACGTGACGCTGACATCACGCGAGTGCAGCCGGAATGACAAATTTACTTGTCTCACCAAACTGCAGCAGGGTCGACGCGCTACATCGCCACCAGTACTTTGCTACCTTCAATAGACAAGCATAGAAGAGTCCCAGACATGCAAGTGCGCACACGTAGCGACGCCGTCACCATGAGCGCAGCCTACCACTACATAATAAGTCTTAATAAGACTACTCAGAGACAACTGTACTGCTCATACCGCAGCACAAATAATCCATTTGAGGATCTAATTGATTACCTTTTATTCTACCTGTCCATTTTGCATGCCAGCAATCACGGTCAGATTCTGGGTGACCATACGTCTTAATTAATATAGAAAAATACCCTCTTCACTGCAATACACTGACCAATAGGTTGTTGTTTGCGACTTTCATTGCAATATTATTTGACCCATAAATTTGCCTTGTAATAGGACCTGGTCACAGTAATAACCTCTGTGACACAATAATTGCATTAGGCTGTCAGCAGCTGTCTTTAATTGCCTACATGAGCACATCTCTCTCTCTAGGCACTATTACGCAACTAGATCATCCCCCATCATTTAAGCACCCTACACAAATTAAGAAACTCTTCTGCAGAATGTAGGAAGGTAATCTATTCTGCACAAATTTGTACTCGTAACATATTGGTCTAAAATGGAAAATTAAATAAAAATACAGATAATATGTTCATCTGTTGAATATCCAATATCCAGAAGTTGATTATATTCATGCTTTCTGGTGTTACTTTGATAAATTATTTAGGTTCCTTCTGTTTCTTCCTTGTTTTTTGCATTCCCTTGTTTTTCTTTATATTGAACAATGTTATATTTTAATTAATGAGTCATTAAAAGTTATGTTCTAAATTCCAATAATATCAAACATCCACACGCACTAAATATTATTTAATTAGTGAATCCAGAATAATAAAAGCATCTATTGTTTTAAAAGGATTGCTCCAACTTCAAAGGGAATACTTTCTCTGTCTCTCATTTTCAAGTGTTGCATACCATTACGAATCCCTAGGCAGCCCCCACATACAATTAATCAATCAGAGATTATAACATTATTAAAAGGTTATCCTGGTAGAGCATAATTTCAATTTGTTACTGTGCAATTCGGAATCCACTCTCCCTGACTCGTCCACAAATTCCTGCCATGTCAACCAGTCCCTCACATACACCGTCCACGTTGTCGGTTCCAATGACTCATTACTACCTCCATCAGCCCTCCGAACCCATGCGCCAAAGCAAGCTTGGGCAATCTAACCCCACCGAAGCGGAAATTAGACCCAGTACCTGGAACCACCAACTGGTTGAGGTTAATCCCAGGATCTTGATTGCCCACTGCAATCTCTGTATTTTTAACTCCCAACCTGCACTGTGAAGAGAAAAATGAGTTGCACACTGGCATACCTACCCCTCAGACAGAATTAGAGTAATTAACAATGAAGAGTCTGCCCCACAACCCAAAAAGGTAACACACAAAACCCCTACCAAAGTATCAAAATGGGCTGCACGTCTGGAAGAGACAGAGAAACTGAGAAAAGACAGGACCCACCAAGGTAGGTGAAGAACTCCCATAGGCAATGATGGCACTCAGGGGCATGCAAAAAGAAATGTAAATAAGTACCCTATTGCATAATGCAAAATAATGCACAAACAAATAAATTGTACCCTGGTATTTATTAACATATCTCCTGAGTGGGTCCTTGAGACTTCACCTCATGATTTATGGTATTTTGCTTTTATTTTGTTTGTATTTCTGGGGTTTTTTCATGGTGATGTTGTTTGTTTTAATTGTTTTTATTTTTGTGTATCTTGCTGCGAGTGAATACATTTTGTTTTTGCACATCCCTGAGTGCCCTCATTGTCTGTTTGAGAGTTCTTCACCTACCTTGCTCAGTTCTCTCATTTTCGCAGAATTAGAATAATATAAGCATTCAGTTGGAAGAATACAGTACTCACAAAACCTCTCAACTATGGGACAGTATTCCAGCAAACCTTCCTCATTCTGACTGTGCGGAGCCTGGGAGGAACACTGCTGCTTCCCAGGTACTTGTTCCCATGATTGTAATCACCCTGCTAAAAACCCATGCTTATCTCACTGGTTTGTTATTATATATGTATATATGTAACCTCTCCACTTTTAGTCCTCAGACATAACTTGTGCTGCTGAAGTGAGGGCTTGAGCCCTTAATAATACTTGAAGTGCCACACGTGACCTACGGTCAGATGGTGGGAAATAAGGACACAGTCTATGAGTGGTACAGCAGCTTTACGTACCTGGGTCAAACTCAATACCCTGTGATCCTCAGCAGAGGATCCCTACTCATAACATACACAGGCATAAAATATTACAGTCAACAGTAAAGCTGTGCAGGTGTAAATTAGTGTCAGTAGTGAGTGAGCCACCCAATCCTTGGCTTTGTCATGGTGCCGGCACCCTGTGGGAGCTTGTTGTGTACTAACGTGTTGCAGGCCTGAACTTCGCAAAGAGTGCTTCAGTATTGCTGTACTTTGCAGCCCTTAGTCGGCGCTCAATCTCCCGGTAATGTTCTGACTTGAATCCGCTGGTCCTCTCACCACGTGCACTTGTGATCACTCTTAATCAAGCTTGATAGCACTCAGGCTCGTGCAGATCTGACTCTATCATGGCCGCCCCCACTCTAAAGGCTCCTCTCCCTTTACTCCCACCTCTTCCACAGCTTTTAATCGTTGTCTGCTATGATGTCAGACACATGTCCATAGAACATTTGGAGAGGAGCATGCCAGAGGCAGTGCGAGTGTGTTGCTTGCATCACACAGGGGGTTATGTATATATATATATATATAAATAAACCCTGATGAAGTCACACCACGTTTATGTGATGCAAAGCATAGGGTATCTCTGTGCTTGAGGTCTGTTTGCAAGGTAGCCGGCATTATTCTGAACCAGGAGCAGTGGAACCGTGGAGTCCACAGTACTAATTCCTGGGGGAATCGTGGCGTGCCACTTGCGGTGCGCACCCGGAAGCGGAACTACGTCACCGGTAGGTTCGTGAAGATCGTGTTCCAGCACACCGTTGTGTCTTCAATTTCTACCTACGGCTCCGGCTACAGTTTTCTCATGCGCATGTTCTAGCGACCCTTGTGAGTTGCATTTTTATCCTGTTCACTAATAAACCTAATTTTACAGATTTGTGCTGTGGAGCCCGCGCTTTCTATTTTTGATTTATTTATATATATAAACTAAAACAAAAAGTGCATGATCCAAACTAAAAAAAATTGTGATTTAATAATAATGATATTAATAATAACAAAAAAAGGAATAATAATAACATTTCTACACTCACAAATAGTTTCAATCAATCAAATTTTAAGCAGTCTCCAATGATTAGTACAAAAAGTGAACTGCGCATGGACCTAGTTTCTTTGGCACTCACGTATCGTCGTTAAATCCTTTAGAACCTGCAGGTTCAAATTGAATGAGAAGAGAGACACTTTAGCTATTCATGTGACGTTGTTTGACACAGAAGATCCAAAATGCTTTTTCTGTGTTGGTTTGTTGGTAGAGGATGCAGAGATTTATTTTTTATTTTTTAGAAAACACAGGTGTTCAGTCTCAGAACAGGTAGAGGTGGAATTGCTCTCTACCAAGCCACTCACATGTCACTGTCCACAAAACTCCTAAAACCCACAAGTTCACAGAAAGGATAAATGTTTAACTCTTCAATGGGATTTTCACGTGTTACTGTTTCACCCACAAAATTCTATTTCAATTACAGTATTTATTGGTTGTTGGGAGGAAAACTGGGGAACAAAAACCAATATTGAACAGGCCTGGTTCTTTGTGGCCGTTTCATAGATGACATTATTATTATTATTATTCTTATTATTATTATTATTTGGGCTGGTGATGAGAGCGATTTGTTGAAAATATTTGCTCATTTTAATTCAAATAATTTGGTACCTGTGGTTATCTATACAACAAACCAAGAAACTGTGGTCTTTCTAGATTTGGACATTTCTGTGGACAGGGAATGTAATATTATTACTGCTACACATATAAAACCGGTGGCTTGAAATGGCTACATAGAGTCCTCAAGCAACCACCACCCTAGATGGTCAGCTAATGTGCTATATGAACAGTTTAGTCGTTCGAGAAGAAATTGTTCATCAAATATTTTGTTTCGGAAATAATCAGATCTTCGGAAACAGAAATTTGTGGACAAGGGATATAGTTTTGATAAACAAAGCTTGTGAAAATGCCTGGGGTTAAGATAGGATGAGTATTTTGAGGGAACAAAGAAATAAAGGAGTACAACAGAAACATGAAACCTATGAGAAATCGCTTAATGTAAATTTGGAAAAATTAACATCTTTTATTATCAAATATAATCGATTAGATTTAAAAATGAAAACCATTTTGTCTAAATACTGGGGAATTTTGACCTCTGATCCCTTTGTAAAGAACAGTTTGCTATCTCATCCATCTGCTATATTTCGAAAAGCAAGAAATATAAAGAATATTATGTCTCCTAGCAAGCTGAAACCATTTTTGAAGACTGAACAAGGTTCAAAATTGTATGTCAACTTTAAATGTGGCCACATCAGACACCATAATAAAATTAATTACAGAGTAAGGTGTTTTATAAACTGAAAGACCACATTTGTTGTTCATTTGTTGACCTGCGCCTGTGGCCTTCAATATATAGGAAATAGTTACATAGTTACATAGTAGATGAGGTTGAAAAAAGACATGTGTCCATCAAGTTCAACCTATGCTAAATTTAGATGACAAGAGGAAGGCAAACGAAAAACCCAGTGACATATAATCCAATGATATCTCATAAGGGAAAAAATAAATTCCTTCCTGACTCCAAGAATTGGCAATCAGATTACTCCCTGGTTCAATATCCTTCCCATGTTTGCTTATTTGGTATATCCATATATACCTTTCCTTTCTAAAAAGATATGCAACCATTTTTAACAAAAAAATTATACTCCATATTCAAGGTGTGGTCTGACTAATGCTTTACAAAGGGGTATATTTATGTTTACTTCTCTTCCATCCATTGCACTTTTAATGCAAGATAATATCTTGTTTGCCTTTGAAGCTACTGCATGACTTTGGGCACTATTGCTAAGCCTGCTGTCTACAAGCACTCCTAAATTCTTCTCCATCAAGGCTTCATCTAATTTATCGCCATTTAATTTGTAAGTTGCCTGTATATTTTTGTTTCCCAAGTGCATAACCTTACATTTATCTGTATTAAACCTCATCTGCCATTTACCTGCCCAAGTTTCCAGTCGAGAGCGAGAGCGAGAGCGAGAGCGAGAGAGAGAGGTGGGGAAGAGGGAGAAGTGGGGGCAAAGGATAGTTTGGGAAGGGGAAAAAGTGGGGGAGAGGGAGAGGTGGGGAAGAAGGATAAATGTCGGAGATTGAAATAAGTGTAGTGGCATTAGATATCTTTGTGCATCCAACATTGTGCATTCATTTGGAGCTGGTATATTAAACAATCGCCATATCCTGAAATGATTCCTCAAATCAGCCTTTACAATAGTTAAAATGAATAAGTGAAGAGGCATTATAAGGACAGTCTGCAGCACCCAGCTTGCCATTTTCAAGAAATTGCATAATTTGCTTAAAGCACCACTCCCTTTACATGAAAATAAGAAATATTTAAGTGGAAAAAAAAAACTTGCAAAGCATGACACTTAATTTATGAGCAGTGGGACCTATCCTGGAAGTGGTTTTGTAGCAGCAAAGAGCTTATCTGTTAGCAGCTGCAATCTGAGCAATAAACAGTTTGAACTCTCCCTTATTTGTAGGATGTTTTTAGACAGTAGGGTAGCGCAAATCAATTGGTGATATATGTAAAAAAATATATAATATAGCGCATTGACATATTAACAGTAGCGGTGTTTTTCTGTGCTGAAGAAATCTTTGAATTCAGGACTCACATTCTCTCAAAAAGTAAAGTGCATCTCCAAAACTGTGGCAATAAATGAAGTGGGGTGTTCTGTATCTCAGTCCTCTCTCAGTATGATGATGTCACTCAGAGCGATGTGTAAGTAGCAGTGCATAGATGTAGAACGAGAAACTAACCATATGAAAAGCCCAACAGAGTGTGCCTGAAACAGAACCAATGTGATATCCAATATGTGAATGCCTTCAGCCTTTCAAATAGCACTGAAAAAGATTCCTTAAATGCAATTGCTGCATACATAATGCTGCCAGCCAGAACTTGCATTTGAGCTGAAACTAGAGGTACCCCTCCCTGAATAAGGTCAATATACTGTATTATGGTCACGTCACCTCTCCCCTACTGGTCAGAGCTTACGTTATGGAACTGGAAAAGTCCAGAGAAGCGCTACCAACTTTATAAAGGGGATGGAAAACCTGACATATGAAGAAAGGCAATTAAATTGAGTCTTGATTCCATTAAGAGGGGATATGATTACTATTTACAAATATTTTCAAGGCCAACGCATGGAACTTTCAAGGAAACTTTGCAATCCAAGCATAGTCCGCATGGCACAAAGACAGCACGTGACGTGAAGCTGGGTCTGCTGAGGAGGAGCTGCCACGTATCGGGGCTGCAGAAAGGTACGTGCCTAGGGGTGGAAAAATTGTAAAACCGGCCCTGATTCACATGTCTTCTTTCAACCTCGTCTACTATGTAACATTACTTTTGTACTTTCAGTACTATTACCTTTAAAATGTTGCCAGTATAATAGTCTAATTTATTGATGTAAAATTAGAGTCTTTAACAGCTTTGGTAACTAATGTTCCACAGCATTCATAAAGTTAATGAATAGCTGTAATAGCGTTTTGTTATTTGAGGTACGATAGAAAGCAATGGTGAAGATTTCTGCACCAGTTGTTGCAATGCCTCATTTCAATCTGCCACACACAAGGATAAATGTTACTATTGTTAAATCCCTGCTTTGAGTTGTAGAAATGAGGCCAAATTAAGGATAAAGAAGGCGTAAAGGGCTGGCAGGGTAGAAATACCAAGCATGTGACATTAAGATGCTCTCATCTTGTTTAACAATGAGCAATTGTGAATAGAGGAAGGATCAGTTATATTAACAGTATAGACGACCTGCCATCTATGGGACATAAGGCTACACATACGCTACAGATTAAAGAATGCCTTCAGTTTCTTAGACAAGATACAATTTGCACCTGATACTTATATCATAGTTTGTTTAATCTTACAGCAAAAACAAATATCACTTGTGAGCATATTCACAAGTCTCAGACAGGTCTGCAACCCTGCATCTCTATGCATACAGTGCTTCCATTGCAGCCAGGGATTCTGGGAAATGACATGCAAATGAGCACAGTATCTCACCTTTTACTTCATGTCCATTTTAACCTCTATAAGCTACATGCCTGCCGCATTACACAGCTATTCAGTAAATTCATAGTACATTCTAATACTAATGCAGCAGCAGATAGAGAGAATTGGTGCCACTGTATTGAGGAGGAGATGATTGAAACTTTCAAATACATAAAGGGTTTCATACATGTAGCACAGTTTCCCCCCACCGTATGGGAGATATGGTGACTACTGAGTGTGTGGTGCTTTACTGGAGGCCTGAACCTCCGCTGCTGGGAGCCTGGGGTGTACCTGATCCATCAGGTGACAGTGCCTCCACCTGTGAGGGATCCTAGCTATACTGGATTACCCCGTCACAGAACAATATATCCAGTACACACACCAGAGTATGGTATAACTGTATTTACTAGGCACAGACTTAGAACACATATATAATATGCAACACCTTATAATACATATATTGATATACCCACACAGTATTCTTACAGTACTTGCGTGCAGGGGCACCAGTGACCCAGTGTCCAGCTCACAATAAGCATTCCCACCCCAAGTGTGTGTGATAGCGCTGCCCACAGTAGAATGTTGGTGCACTTGAAGATAGGGTATACCTGCCTGGTGATCCAGCACCCGGTAGTGCTGACTGAAGACAGAGACCCATCGGTCCGTCCCCTCAGCGATGGCGTCCACCTCCACGTGGGGTGGTATCCAGCTGGAGGGTCCCACCATAATAGTCTCTCTATGTGTGGTGATCTGGTCCCAGACCACCAGATGCCAGGTTGCTGCCGTGTCCTGGCTGTGTCCCTCACGCTTGGTACTACAGGGCAGTGTCCCTATCTACTGGGCCTGTCCCTGCAGCAGCCACAAGCTCAAAGGGGGAGTCGGGGCCTAGCTGGGGCCTAAGGGGTTCTCTGTGTTACGCCGGAGTAGCTCGCAGACCAGACCTGTCCCTAGAACTGAGGTGGCAGGTATGAATACACACCCCGAGCGAGGGACGTGTCCGGGTTGTGGTATAGATGGTGCCAGGCCAGATGGGGAGTATTGCGTGAATACTTGGCGGTACCGGTTTTTCCAGAAGAATGGTCGTTGCCGTTGCCGAGATCAGGGGTAGGAGAAGTACGGAAGGATCGAGGTGAGAGCCATGGTTGAAGGGAGCCAGAAGGTACGTAAACAGGAACAATCCGAAGTCGAGAGCCAAAGGAGGAAGTCTGCCAAGCCGCGTCAAAACCGAGAGAATCAAAGAGCAAGCACTGTGAATCACCCACACAAAAACTATGACGAGCGAGGAAGCACAGAACAGAGAGGGTATATAAAGCTGGAACAGCAAACCCGGAGAGGGGGCGTGCCTGGAGGAGCCCAGGGAGCTTCAGTGCAATGGCTGCTGTTCCTAGAGCCCAGGTGACACTCAGCAAGAGCCAGATTGTAAACGTGCGTTGTTTGGGGGCGGAGCCTGAGCAGAGATAAGTTATGGGGCTGTTGTGTGCGTGCTGTAAGTCTGACGTGCGCATTAGAGGAAGCAACGTGGGGTGCGCGCATGCACGCGGAGCGACGATTCCGCGCCGACAGCTGCGGCATAGAGCGTGGAGGAAGTACCTCATGGAGCGTCCTACCATGCCGAGGGGTAAGTGATGCAGCTGAAGGGGGCTTTCCATGGTTGTAGCGGAAGGGTCTGAGCACTGTAAGGAGAGTGCCATGAGCTCCGCCTGTGGCGCTTTGTGCTCACATTCCTAACACTCTGGCCTTGGATATAATTGTGTTTTTTTTTGGGTGCAACACATATTTTTCTGTCATTTCGCTCTTCATTGTAGAGTTAAGAATGCCAGGATACTTTAAAGAAAACTTGCAGTAAGAAGCATGTGAGCGATGCATTAACCTATGGGATTCTGGGGAAAACATCTCCCAAAGCATAGTAAAACTACAACAGGATTATTCATAGCAAAGAGTGTATAACCTAATTTATAGGTGTGTAGAATGACTATCGTTTTAAAGGTTAGAAAGGTGTACAGTACTGTATGCCTTTTAATGCAAGCTAATGTTTGTGAGAGTGCTTGCCTTTTTGACATCATAAAATGGATGACTTATTGTGATTTTGTTACAGTTGTAATTCCCTGTGTGTGAGCGCACACACTGTCACACTGCCCCCTGGCAGGTTCCTCTCCAACGTGACTGTGATAGACATGAGAACAGCCAATAATAACGGCTGTGGAAGAGGAGGGACTATGTAGGAGAGGAGCCTTAAGGAAAAGGAAAGGCAGCCATGTTAGACTAGAACTGAGCGGACCTGAGTACAGCAGGTTCGTTCGAAGTCTGCAGAGAGAATGTACGTCTGCACGTGGTGACAGGAGCTGAGAGCTACAGTTCCAGAGTGCAAATAGATTAGGCGCCAATGGAGGGGACCATCAATGGCTATAAAGACACAGTGGTACCAAAGCACATTTTTAAAGAACAGGCCTGCAAAGGTTCAGTATAACATGTGCTCCCACAGTGTCCTGGCACCATCATAAACCAACATACCCAGGATTGGGTGGCTACTACAGATGTAGCACAATGGTTAATCGCATAGTCGCCGCGGATTCCGCCACAGTACGGTTATGGTCCTGTGTGCTCACGGAACCCCTGCAACCAGACTAATGGCCCATCAGGATTAACAAAGCGGGGGTCCCTGCTTCTGAATGGGACTGGCGCTGTGTTAATCCTACCGGACCGCATCATTCTATAAGAGTAGACAGAAACTGTCACTCTCCATGCACGCCTCTAACAGGCGATCGCGTGCCTTTTATTTTATTTTAATAACATATTATTGAAACAGGGTGTCTCCGCATTAATTTTAGCCTCAGGGACCCCCTGCTTCCTAAGTTACAGTCCCCGGTATGGGGTGCCGGTATCTCTGCCATGTTTAAATTCTCCCATGTCACGTGACACACGACATTTAAACAATGCAGAGAGATACTGGAACCCCATACCGGAACCCCATACCGGGGCTGTAACACAGGAAGCAGGTGTTCTCGAGGTTGAAATTAATGCGGTTCAGATCCGGAGACCCCCTGCTTCAATACTGTGTTATTAAAATCAAATAAAAGCCGCTTCATTACATTAGCGGCTAGATACTAAGGTAATGAAGGGATTAAACCAGAGTACTTGGTTTATTGGGGGTAGAGGGGTTGGTTGAAAGGGGTAGTTGCTCCAGGGTGGGTGGTTAGGTCTACCAGGAAGGTTGTGGGAGGGTTTAACCCCTTCATTACCTTAGCAGTAGTAACCACTAAGGTATGAAGCTTTTATCCCCTCCCACTACCCATGCGAGAGGCTTAACCACCCACCCCGGGGCAACTACCACCTTCACCCACCCCCCTTACCCCCAATACACATTAAATTACAATACCAGAACCAATACTATCCAATACACCCATTGAAAGAAAAAAAAAAACATTAAAAAGAATCTTATCAAAGTCTATAAAACATCTTGTTCGATGAGTAGATCAAATGTGCACTTTAAAATAATCCAGTGGGGGAGATTGAACAAAACACTTGTGAATTCCTACACGCTCGTGTACTGTATAACTAAATCTATAAAGGACTTTTAGGTTCTTACAGAAAATCAAAGAGCATCATGAACTGCACAGAATCAATACTCCTGTGGGACTGATACAGTTGTTAGAATTCTGTGCTAAGTCAGTCTGGCAATCAGTATAGCCGTATTCTTCACTGGATCCACTTGGCTTTATTTTTATGTGTGAGAATAAATGTCAAATGATTCACTATATTTGAAGATACTGGAAATCAGAGCCAAAATAAACCTGACATGAAACTCTGTAATAAGAAATATGCATGTTACTTTCAGTAGCAGTAGGATCAGTGATTCCAAATGCTTGCGTGCTGTGAAAATGTAAAAGTGATCAGGTTCTGCGAAACAAATCAATTTGATAAGCAAGAGGCTCAGTCTCAGAATCCAGAACCCTGTGGCTGTGTCATCAGTCCGTTCTCACAGCGTGGCAGCTGCTGCTGAGCATATGGAATAAGTACCGATTCGGTTTATCCAAGATTTTTTTATTAATTTAATTTGTAAGAACCTTTGGTTCATGAGCCAACCTGAAACATGATCTTTATTAATGCTAATCTACATGATATTGAAAAATGAAACTATTTTGATCACAGCTTCGCAAAGACTTATACTGCCTAAAAAAATTGGTTCACTTTTTTTAAGCTAAAATGAAAAAAAAAAAAAAAGATTTGGTTTGAAATCCTAATCCTGCAAATACAGGGATTGACTTTATGCCCCCGATCCAAGTCCTGGGAACACTTGCTTTCCAGATTGTTCTGGACCATGTGACCATATCTACTGTACATAGCCAATCCAAAGTGAAAACAAAACATAATTTAATGTATTTTTGCCTTATTTCCATATGTATACCCTCTTCCGTTCACTCCTCTTCACTTAATGTTTATGTTGCATTTACTACTGGTCATATACAAACTACCATCTGATTGTTCTCTCAACTTTGTTTCTAGTACTCTGTCAGTAATATACTAGGCAAGCCACATTTTTTTAATACCATTTCACTACACTGGTTTTGCATAAAGTGTTTGGCATGGAAATAGCACCATCTACATTCTGCTAGTATACTAGCCAATCATTTCCAGTACCGTAGGTTTAACATATATATTTACATTACATTGATGCTCTGAAATTAGCTTGGTATAGAGATAGCACCATCTACTCTCTATTAGTTATACACTAGCCATTGCTAATATTTTCTAGTTGTTGAATAACAGTTATATTACACCGTTATTAGGTACAGTTTAGTGGTTGCATAAGGAAGGGGTGCGCAAACTCTTCTCCCTGCGCACTCCTGCCTGCTCTCACACCCTTTCCCCCCAGATCGGCTCTAGCGTCAAATAACGCTGCGGGGGTCATGTGACGTCACATGACCCTGCGGCGTCCTTTGATGCCGGGTTGCCATGGCAACGCGTCACTGGAAAGTTAAGGTAAGTAAAATTACAGAGGCCTTGCGCGATCCCCGGCATTTAATTTAAATGCCTTCGGGGAAGTGCGGGGCTAACCGCCGCGCCACCCCCCCCCCCCTCAGAAAATTTCTAGTTTGCGCACCCCAGGGCTAAGAGCATACAGATAACATTTTTTCACCTCGCTCTGCTAGTACCGTATACTAGCCAACACATTCTAGTACTGTTGCATAAATATTTGGCATACAGATAGGACAATCTACTGTCTGCTAGCATAAAAGCCAGTAGTTTTCATGTTCTTTAAGACTGTTGCATTACACAACCTTTTTATAAATTGTACTGCATACATATAGCACCATCTACTTTCTGCTAGTCTACAGATGTAGCAAGGCTTACTGGTTCTGGTATCGGGGAAGGTGTGAGTTTCCAATCGCTGGAAGACAAGGTTTGCAGTGGGAAGCCTAGAAAATTACATTCAGTATTAGGTGATTTAAAAAAAAAAATTATTGCAATTTCACCACTGTATCTGTCTGCCATATAGCACAGTGAATATCTTTGTTGATGACCGCGATGAGGTTGTTGAATGGTTTAAGTATTTTATAGTACAAATATTAAGCTATTTATATGTAACACATATTCCCCCACCTCCAATCGCAGATAGAGTGCATGTGAGGGGAATTTATATGTATGTTACCAGGTGGGTGGTGCATTTACCTGTCAGGCTCACAGGAGGCCTGAGCCTCCGCTAATGGGAACCTGGGGTGAATCCTCTGGAACAATCTTACACACAAACAGCGCCTCCACCTGTGTAGGATTCTAGAGTGTATAGAATACCCCTAACACAGGACCCACATATAGTAACAACATACACAGGAGTATAAGTATAACAGTTTACTATTGTATATGCAGAATAGAACATAACACATACATCAGCAATAATAACAGTGTCCCTCTATAACAATACTAGGCACAACTACTTGTCTTCTCACAGGGCCTTAACCCCCACACCTTATTTCTCAACCAACACCGTGTACCCAGAGTCCCACGAGTCCACTAAGAGACCCAAAACCTATAGGCGGGATCAGCGCCTGATGTACCGTTAGGTTGGTGCACGTAAAATACGATACCTGCCCCAGTGCTCTAGCACCTGGGGCTGCAGATACTTCACAAAGGATCCGCCGCTCCGCGATCTCCTCTGTGACGTCCTGAAACTCTGCCTGGCGGTGGGTGGCTCCTGCATGGAGTGATCCCCCTTTAGAAAGTCTCTTATCTCTGCAGCTGCAGAGAGTGATTCACTCTTGCCAAGGGCCAGGATGTAATGCTTTCTGGCTGTAAGCCTCACTATGCTAGTTCTACTAGACCCTGCCCCTATCCTAAGGGGGAGTCCCTGCAGCAACCACAAGCTGAGGTGAGTAGGGCCTAGTTGGGGCCTAAGGGGAGATTTCTGGCCTAGTGCAGGAGGCTAGTTTACTCCCTGCACAAACACACCCTCCCCTCTCTGTGTCCCTGCTCCTACTGACTCGCATGATCTGTGCACAGCAATGTAGCTTCTCCTCCTATTGGCTACTTGGAGTCAGGTCGTATTTCTGCCTCTATGGCTGCTGGGAGTTGTAGTCCCTTGAGAGCCTTTCTTTCATTGGTGCCGCGTGCGCTATGTTTGCTGCACCTGCGCGATTCTGTAATGGCCGCCGCCTGCAACTGCGGGCAGTCCCTGTACTACGGAGCGCCTATTGTGCCAGTTCTCCCACACTAAAATGGCTGCCGCATCGCGTCTGCGCATGCGCAAGCCTTCGCACATGCATGGACATAACCAAGATGGCAGCACCCTGCCTCTGACGCCGCTGGGAGCCCCCGGCGACGCGATCGCCCCCACAGAAGCCTGCACACGAAGTGGGGGTCCCCGCTTGGAGAGGTAAGCGGTTCAAAACAGAGGACCATTGGGAGCCAGAGGGGACCTGGCTATATATAGTAATATGGTTTACACACAGATATTTGTAGTGCTTATAGGGTTCATTCTAAGATCATACAACTTTTCTTGAGTGAGATTAAAATTCTGTTACACTGTACATTCAGTATATCAATACCTTCAATCTTGTCCTTTGTCTAGGGCAGTGTTTTTCAACCTTTTTTCTCTTGTGGCACCCTAATCACAGTGTTCATTTGCTGAGGCACCTCCACAACAGGACTGTCAGTGACAGAAAACACAGGACAGAGACAGAGTGGCATATGCTATAAGTGTAGCCCACTTTCCCCCACCCCTTGGGAGATGTGTGGTTATGGTGTCTGTATGGTGCAATACCTGGTGGCTCACAGGAGGCTTGAGCCTCAACTGCTGGCAGCCTGTGGTGTATCCTGGAATGATGCTCCGTAGCGCCTCCACCTGTGTAGAATGACCTTGTTACAGGACACATAAAGAATGCACACTGGGTAAAGCAGAACAGTTTACTATACACATTAATATAGTACAGCCTACCCACCAGGCCTGACACGGCCGTACCTCCCAGAGTAAATAGGGGCCCTTGGGCACACGACCAACCCGGTGTCCACAAAGTAAAATTCCCCCACCCAATGTGTGGTACAGCGCTGCCCACTAGTATGTGAAGGTGAGTTGGTGCACGTGATGAGGTGAGATACCTGCTGGGCGTGTCCACACCCGGACGCGCAGTGATGCTGATGGGATCCACGGATCCAGTGACGGTAACCGTGAAGCCTCCGCCTCTTCGTTGGGTGGGTCCTGCAGGGATGGTACCACCATATGCAATGTCTCTGTGTTGCAGTTGTCTGGTCCCAGATCACCTGAGGTCAGGATGCAGCCACGTCCTGGCTGTGTCCTTCACTTTAATGCTACAGGGGCAGTGTCCCTATCTATGGCCTGTCTCTGCAGCAACCACAACCTGAGGGGAGTCGGGCCTAGCTGGGACCTAATGGGGGTCTCTGACACCATGCACATGCACACCCTACCCTGATGGCATCCCAGCTCCGACTGGTGTGGTCTGCAGCGCGCAAATTGTATCAATCTCCCTGCAGGAGATTCTGCGCACTCAATTTGTTTATGAAGTGTTTTTTTTAACTTTTTTTTCATTCGGCGAGAATCTCACGAGACAGGCAATTTCACAGGGGCTATTTAAATTGTGTATTTCTTTCAATATGGCTCTTTGTTGTTGGGAGTGAGTGAGAGACAGACAGAGCTAAGTGTTTGGAGGATTTGGTATTGCTAGAGAGTTGCTGTAAATTTTGATAGGCTTGTCTTCTGTTATTTTGTTTTCTTTACTATTTTCTGTTATTGTGAGTTAAATTTTTGTGTTACTGCGTCATTTATTTTATTTCTGTTATTTATGAGTGTTTGAGGAATGGGTTGGTATGGATGGGAGTAGTGGAAGTAGGCGTCTAAGTGTGCATGTGAATCAGCGTGAGAGTCAGGGCACTGGTTGTGGTGGGGTGAGTGGCGGTGGTGGTGGGGGGGGTTGATTGGTGGTGGTGGGGGTGTGAGTGGTGGTGGTGGGGGGTTAGATAGGGCCATTTTAACACAATGAGGCCTCACGTGTATGCAGCAGCCTTTCTCTCTTGCTCTTCCTTCTGTGGAATGGTTCTGGGGTCAGCACGGCAAACCCCTCCCATCTCCAATAACAGCCTCGATTTGCTGCTCCGCACTAGCTCCTCCCCTGGGTGGATGTCAGAGGTGGGGCTTCTAACACTAGCTGGGCTTGGCTTTGTCCTTGGCCAATCAGCTCACTGGGTGGTGCCTTTGTATGGCGCTGAAAGCTTGCACTTTGCTTGCAACTTTCTGCAACCCTTTGCACCACAGCCCACATGGTCCCGTTTGCTTGGCGGGAGCACCATTTTGGACAGTAGTCCGCACATGTTCACCCACCCTTGCGGTGGACGCCATTTTAGAATCTGGAGTAAGCATTAACCCCAGGCTAGCGCTCTACCCCTTGAACATGTACCAACCCCAGGCTAATACACTGTCAAACTTTGTGTGCATGAACTCTGAGTGAATCTGGAACAGACACTAACCCCTGGCTAGCGCTCTGCCCCTGGAACATTTACTAACCCCAGGCTAATACACTGTCCCACTTGTGCATGAACTGGTTAGAGAAGGGTAACCACGTTCCCTGGTGTCGCCTCAGGGTACAGCCCCACTATAGGACTATGGGGGCTATGCACTAAGCTCAATGGCTTTGCGTTTAGATTTGGCCAAAAAGCAGGATCGTTAAAAAGTGAGGCCGGGGACGCGATGCACTAAGGCCTTGAGGCCATTTTTTAACGTACCTGCTCAAAATAGCTCAAAACCGCCACAGCGTACGAGTAGCTTTTTTCCCCCCGCTAGCGTTCTGAACCTCTTCGTTCGCTAGCTGATAGAAAAAAAAGCCGCCTCTAACATTTGCATGGAGATTTGCTATCTCCATGCAAGACTGTTACAGGCGATCGTACACTAACAAAAACATTTTTATAATAGTGTACATGAGCAGGGGGTCTCCCGAGCTGAACCGCATTGGTTTCAGGTCCGAGGACCCCCTGCTTCAGGAGTTACAGGCCCCGTTATGGGGTGCCGGTATCCCCTGCAGTTTAAAGCTCCCGCGTCACGTGACCGGGTTATTTACATTCTGCAGGGGATACCGGCACCCCATAAAGGGGCCTATATCTCCTGAAGTAGGGGGTCCCCGAGGCTGAAACAAATGCGGTTCAGCTCTGGAGACCCCCTACACATCTACACTAGTATTAAAACATACATAACAATAAACAATAATTAATTACCGTAGCGGCTATCCGCTATGGTAATGAAGCAGCATTAATGTATTTTAAATAATAGTGTGCGGGAGCAGGGGGTCCCCTGAGCTGAACCGCATTGATTTCTGCCTCAGAGACCCCCTGCTTCCCAAGTTACAGGCCCCGGTATGGGGCATTGGGTGCCAGTGCCGCCGCCATCTTTATAGCGTCCAAGACGCGACGTGGGCTCTATAAAGATGGCGTCCGAACTGGCACCGATGCCCCAAACCGGGGCCTGTAACTCGGGAAGCAGTGGGTCTCTGAGGCAGAAATCAATGCGGTTCAGCTCAGGGGACCCCCTGCTCCCGCACACTATTAATAAAAATACATTAATGCAGCTTCATTACCTTAGCGGATAGCCGCTAAGGCAATGAAGAGGTTAAGGCACATTAGCATGTTTATTGGGGACAATTGCCCCCAATAAACAACACACATCCCCCCCGCCCCCTAACACATACAGTACTGTAATGGGCAAAATTACTATTATCCACATATGGATAATAATGCATTTGTCCATTTTAAATACATTTAAATTACAATAAATACTTTAAATACAATAAAAACATTTAACACTTACGTTTTACAGGCATCCACGATGAAGGCCGTCTTCATCCTCATCTTCATTCTGCCCATGCCCCTACGGTGCTGCAAAACATGCACAACAATTACAATAGCCAATGTAATGTCCCCTAACCCCTTAATCACCATAGCGGTTATTAACCGCTACAGTGATTAAGGGGTTAACTCACCCTTACCCACCACTCGGGAGGTCTACATACCCTCCAACTCTAACCCCCCGCCCCATGAGGCCTAACCACCCTCACCCACTACCCACAAGGGAGGCCTACACACATACCCTTGGGGCCAATACACCCCCTCCCCCCCCAACAGCTACAGTACAATAATGTGCCAAATAACTATTAACCTGATATGGATAATATATTTGTAACGGGTGTTCCACCCCACCCAATCGCATATATATATATATAAATGTAGTGGGACCTATATGTTACCAGGTGTGGTGCGTTATACCTGTCAGGCTCACAGGAGGTCTGAGCCTCCGCCAGTGAGAGCCTGGGGTGAATCCTCTGGATCGTTCTCGGTTTCAGCGCCTCCACCTGTGTAGGGTTCTAGGGATATAGAAATTTGTCTACACAGGACCCACATATACAATAACCACGTACTCAGGGATATATATAACCAGTTTACTGTAACGCAGAATATATATGCAGGCAATAACACACTCATAACGTACACTACTAACACTCCCCCCAATGGGGTATCTCCACCATGTAACTCAGTCCTCTCAGTGTCTCTTACTCCACTAGGAGTACACCCGCCCACCACCGTGTATCCCCACACCGTGTCCACAGCCTAACCCCTTTTTGTCCCGTGGTCAGCACTGCCACTTTGTGAATAGGTAATGTTAGAATGGTATAGGTTGGTGCACTTATGAGGTACCTGCCGAGCGCTCCTGCACTCGGGCCAGCAAACAACTTCGCAAAGGATCAGTCGCTTGGTGATTCTTTCTGATCCCGGGTCTCCTCGCACGGGGTCCGCCAGAGGCGATCCCACTCTGGAGATAGTCTCTGTCTCTGGGTGCAGGCCTGAGCCCAAGCTTCCATTCAGGGAGCGCAGCGTCCGCTGTGTCCCTATCTATCACTGACACTAACGGGATAAGTCCCTAACTTAGGGCCAGTCCCTATAGCACCACAAGCTGGGGGAGTTCAGGACCTATCTGGGGCTTAGGGGGTTTTCTGGCCTATTGCAGGGGGTCACAGACCCCTGCACTCACCTCCTTCCCCTAGCTCTCCCGGTCCAGCACTGACTAGCGTGGCTCCGCGCGCGAAATGTATCAATTACCTGCAAGCAGGGAGCTCCTGTAGCCCTATTGGCTCCCTGGCGTCATGGGGCCGCTCCCGAGGCTCATGGGACTTGTAGTCCCTTCCAAGAGCCTTCCCTGGTAGGATAGCGTTCGCGCGCGTGTTCTGCGCATGCGCGAACTTCACTGCCAGTCCTCTGTGCTGAAATCCTCACTGCGCATGCGTGCGCAATTCTCTATGGCGGCGCCCTGCACCGGGACCCGCCGGAGCCCTAGCAACACTACCGCACGCGTCCCTGGCAACCTGCAGTCCTTGAGAACGGCGCGCTATGCTAGCTCACGCTCCCACACCTCTCCACGAGCAGCGGCTAACCTCCTAACCACCGCGGTGATTGCCCAGAGGGGGGGGGGGCAGCAATGCAGAGGGGGACCTGGCTACATCCTCCCCCTGGTAAAACCCCCAACGTCCTCGCTTGGGACACAACTCAATATAACTATGTACAGAATTTATATAATGAAAATGGCAACACATCGTTATATAATAAAAATGCAACAACCAAACGTGATCTTACACTTATCAGCTCTAAATCAGATTGCACATTTCACTGAACATCACAATGACGGACTGCACTCTGCTGCGAGCCCACTGCTGAGCCTCATAATGGGGTGCCCCAATTTGATCATAGGTTACCCGATTTGGAGGGTACCTGACTCTTTTGCTCCTGCGGAGCTGTTCTTCAGCAACTCCCTCTGGGGAGTAACAAGCACCGTCCTGAGGCTCAGCCTCTTCCCTTGAGGGGAGAAATGTCTCTGAACAGTCTCTGTTAGGCACAAAGCACAGGCTCTGTGGATCCAAAAGCTGGCCTGTTGGTGCCACCTTAGTAGGCGTTGGCCTACGAGGCCCTTTACCCGTGGCTCCTCCGGGAGGTGCCCCTTCTGTGAAGTAGTCCCTTTGAGAGGGTCCCTCCATAAGGTCTTCAAGAGTTTCAGAGTGGGTCTCATTATCTACAGTCTCTTGACCCCTCTCTGTTGAGTCTGACTCACCGTTGAGCGGTGTGGCCAGCATTTCGGCATCCTCATCTTCCACTTGTGGAATGGGGAGAAGATGGTTATGGTGCCATACCTTTACCCGGCCATCGGTGTCTTTGATGCGATATACCGGGAGGCAAGGCATCTGGGATTCTATCTCATATACACCGTCTCTCCATCGGTCGGCAAATTTGTGTTTTCCTGGGACTCCCAAGTTCCGAAGCAACACAGCGTCTCCAGGACGAAGGTCCCGATATTTGACCTTATGGTCGTATCGCCTCTTATTGTCAGCATTTAGCTTAGCGATGGATTTCTCCGCCTGTTGGTACGCCTGTTGCAAGCTGTCTTTGAGTCGTTGCACATATTTGAAATGGGTAGCATTATGTATCCCATCCGTTGATACTCGAAGGCGTACATCTACTGGTAGTCTCGCATCTCGTCCAAACATGAGGAAGTAGGGGGAGAATCCCGTTGAGTCGTGGCGGGTACAGTTATACGCATGAACCAAGGACTCTACATGTCGACTCCATTCAGTCTTCTGGGCACTCTGTAGAGTTCCGAGCATGTCCAGTAGGGTTCGATTAAATCGCTCTAGCAACGCATCTCCCTCCAGGTTGTACGGGGTCGTTCGTGATTTAGCTATGTTCAGCATTTTGAGCAATTCTCGGATCAGAGTACTCTCAAAATCCCGGCCTTGGTCAGAGTGAAGGCAGTTGGGAAGGCCGTAGTGTAAAAAGTACTTCTCCCATAATATCTTTGCCACGGTGATGGCTTTCTGGTCTTTCGTGGGGAAGGCTTGAGCATACCGGGTGTAATGGTCCGTGATGACCAGCACATTGCATATTCCCCGGCTATCAGGCTCAATGCACAAAAAGTCCATACACACAAGGTCCATGGGGCCAGAACTTTTTAGATGGCCCATGGGGGCTGCTCGGGTAGGCAGGGTCTTGCGCTGTATACACCTAGTACAGTGGCGACAGTGACGTTCAATGGCCTCTCGCATCTTGGGCCAGAAAAAGCGGTCTCTAACCAACCCAAAGGTCTTTTCTATTCCGAGATGTCCATGCTCGTCATGTAGGGACTTCAACACCATGTATTGCAAGTTCTTAGGGAGGACTAGTTGTCGCCTATCCGGGTGGTTGTGGTAGGGCACCACCCGATAGAGTAAGCAGTTGTCTATTTCGAATTTGTCCCATTCCCGCATGAGCAAAGCCACTAAGTCATTTGGAGCATGCTTCAGAAGGGCTGGGTTCTTCCTTGCAACTGCTTGTCTGATGATACTAACAACAGGATCTGGTATTTTGATAGTCTACCAGGTCTTTCCACCGTAACACCTTGTCATGCGTGATGTTCATCCCTTTTGGGTCGCAGTAAGCAGCTGGGACAGCCTGCGACCGACATCCCAATGAATCTGCCACTCTTAATTCTGAGAAGGCCACTTGGTCGTCGACGATGGCGGCCATGCTACACATAGCTCGCACTCCGGGTCCTGGGAGTTCCTCCCATTCCTCATAATCTGGCATAGCACTTAGCCCTGGCCTTCGGGAGAGGGCGTCCGCCCCGACAGTCAAGGGTCCCGGCTTGTACTTCATTGAGAAGCTGTAATTGTACAGAGCGGCCAGCCATCGGTGTCCTGCTGCATCTAATTTGGCCGAGGTATTTATGTACGTGAGGGGATTATTATCTGTCCTTACCTCAAATGTCACTCCATACAGGTAGTCGTGGAGCTTCTCGGTGATCGTCCACTTGAGGGCCAGAAACTCCAACTTGTGGATGGGGTATCTCTGTTCACTGGGGGTCAGACTGCGACTGATATAGGCTACAGGCCGAAGGCCCTCAGGGTGCTTCTGGTGCAGGACGGCACCCAGTCCATTGAGACTGGCATCCACATGCAGAACGTATGGTTGTTCGGGATCAGCATACGCAAGCACCGGCGCTTCGGTCAGACATTTCTTCAATTTCAGAAAGGCTTGTTCACACTCAGACGTCCATTTATCACCAAACGGTTGGCGAGCTGAGACAGCCTACCTTCCGGTTTCGTCAGGGTATATCTTCAACAGATTGTTCAGGGGTTTCGCGCTACTAGAGTACCCTTCCACGAAACGACGGTAGTACCCACAGAATCCCAGGAAGGATCTCAGCTCCGTGACATTCTCGGGACGAGGCCAGTTATCGACCGCTTCAACTTTGTCTGGACCAGTAGTGATCCCTTGGGCGGATACGATGTGTCCCACGTAGGTCAATGAGGTATGGCAAAACTGGCACTTGTCTAGGGACAATTTCAATCCTTCGTTCCCCAGACGGTCTATCACTTTAAGCAGCCTCTCTTCGTGCTCTTCCAGAGTCCGTCCGAAGACAATGATGTCGTCCAAATAGACGAGACACTCCCGCGGGCTCATGTCCCCGATAGTTTTCTCTATCAGCCGTTGGAAGGTAGCAGGCGCCCCACATATACCTTGGGGCATATGGGTAAATTGGTAGAATCCCAAGGGGCAGACGAAAGCTGTTTTCTCCTGATCTTCCGCATTCAGAGGTACCTGTGTTAGGAATGTGAGCACACAGCATCTCAGGCGGAGCTCACGGCTCTCTCCTTACACTGCTCAGACCCTTCCACTACAACCACGCAAGCCCCCTTCAGCTTCATCACTTACCCCTCGGCATGGTGGGATGCTCCACGAGGTTCTTCCTCCTCGCTCTGCGCCGCAGCCGTCGGCGCGGAATCGCCGCCCCGCACGCACGTGCGCACCCCACGTTGCTTCCTCTCATGCACACGTTGGACTTACAGTGCACACACAAAAGCCCTTGAACTTATCCCCACTCAGGCTCCGCCCCCAAACACCACATGGTTACAATCTGGCTCTTGCTGAGTGTCACCTGAGCTCTAAGAACAGCAGCCAATGCACTGAGGCTCCCTGGGCTCCTCCAGGCACGCCCCCTCTCCTGGTTGGCTGTTCCAGCTTTATATACCCTCTCTGTTCTGTGCTTCCTCGCTCGTCATAGTTTTTGTATGGGTGTTTCACAGTGCTTGCTCTTTGATTCTCTCGGTTTAGACGCGGCTTGGCAGACTACCCCCTTTGGCTCTCGACTTCGGATTGTTCCTGTTTAAGTACCTTCTGGCTCCCTTCGACCTCGGCACTCATCTCGATTCCTCCATACATCTCCTACCCCTGATCTCGGCAACGGCAACGACCATTCTTCTGGCAAAACGGTATCGGCAAGTATTCTCGCAATACACCCCATCTGGCCTGGCACCATCTAATACCACAACCCGGACACGTCCCTCGCTCTGTCGGTGTGTGTATTCATACCTGCCACCTCAGTTCCAGGGACAGGTCTGGTCTGCGGGCTACTCCGGCGTAACATTATGACGAGCCCACAAGACGCAGACCAGGCCGAACTGAGGCAAGCAATCTCTACGCTGATACAGCAAAACCAGGCCATGGCTGATCAGATTGTGGCCCTAACACGCCAAATGGCTAAACTTTAGGCTCTGGTACCGGAAGCACCTGTTCCTCTTTCTCCTCCACAGGCTGCAGAACCAGTCAGACCCAGCAGTCAGGACGTGAAGATACCGCCTCCCAAGCCGTACGCTGGCAACCCGCAGGAGTGCAGAGGTTTCCTTAACCAGTGTGAGGTTCAATTTGAAATGGCACCCCTTCAGTACGACACCGGCCGGAAGAAGGTAGCCTACGTGTACAACCTACTGACGGGCAGCGCGCTGGCATGGGCCTCGCCAGTCTGGGGGTTGCGCCCGGACCTGACACAAGACTACCTAGCCTTCAAGGGTGAGTTCCGACAAGTCTTTGATTCCCCTGTACGCCCGGAGATGGCGTCTGTTTCCCTCCTACAGATAACTCAGGGGCGAAGATCGGTGACACAGTATGCAGTGGAATTTCGCACGCTCGCCGCCGAGACGAACTGGGGACAAGAGCCGCTCGTCTCCGTCTTCTGGCAAGGTCTCTCGGAGTCCATCAAGGACAAACTTGCTCGGCAACCCAGGCCAGACCAATTGGAGGCGCTCATTGACTTGGCCGTACGTATTGATCAAGGCATCCAGGTACGACGCTCGGAGCGTCAGAATGCCCGGCCACTAACCTTCCAAGCACCCTTCCCCAACTCTCCTCTGGTTCCTAGACCACCTCCTTCACAGCAGCTGGCACTGGAGCCTCCCGAGCCAATGCAATTAGGGGTGCAACAGATCCGGAATCCACTACGACAACACCGCTACGCCGGCGGACTCTGTTTCTACTGTGGATCCCCTGAACATCTGGTCCATGCATGCCCTTTGCGTCCGGGAAATGGGAACACTCAGTGAGTATGGAGGGGCTCTCACTGGGTGTTATCTCTCCTCGTCCCCTCCCCAAGGAGGCACTGCCTAAGAAACTTACGATTCCTATCTCTCTCGCAGGCGCTGAGTTTCGCACATCTACTGCTGCCTTTATCGACTCCGGTGCTGGAGGAAACTTTGTAGACCTCGATTTCGCTAAACAGAACCGGATACCTTTGGTGAAGAAGGCCTAACCTATTGCCTTGGTTGGGATTGATGGTCATTCGCTGTCTCCACCCTTAATCTCGCTACAGATCGTACCTCTCCTGCTATCTACCTACTCCCACAGCGAGACCCTGGTACTTGACGCCATCCAGGCCCCAGGTACGCCAGTAACCCTCGGCCTACCTTGGTTGCAGAAGAACAACCCTCCAATTGACTGGGTCTCACCTACCCCCATCACCTGGAAACCGAGGTCAGGGAAGACTCCCAAACTCTTGGCTAACACAATGACTCAGGACTCCATTCTTCCCCCTGTGTATCACCCTTTCCGTGAGGTCTTTAACAAGGTCCGCTCAGAACAATTGCCTCCTCATCGGTCCTACGATTGCCCCATCGATTTGGTCCCAGGATACACCTTGCCCAAGTCCAAGACTTACCCATTGTCGATACCTGAGTCTCAAGCCATGGAAGACTACATAAAGGAGAATCTTGAGAAAGGATTCATACGGCCCTCCAGTTCCCCGGCGGGAGCAGGGTTCTTCTTCGTGAAGAAAAAGGATGGTACTCTGAGGCCATGTATTGATTACCGGGGCTTGAACTGTATCACCATCAAGAACCGCTATCCTCTCCCCTTGATCACGGAACTCTTCGATAAACTGCGTGGGGCTAAGATATTTTCCAAATTGGATCTCCGTGGGGCTTACAACTTGGTCCGCATCAGGCAGGACGACGAGTGGAAGACGGCCTTCAACACCCGCTGTGGGCATTATGAGTACCTCGTCATGCCTTTTGGTTTATGTAACGCCCCGGCTGTCTTTCAGGACTTTATTAATGATGTATTTCGGGAGGTGCTCAACATCTTTGTTATTGTCTATTTAGATGACATTTTGATCTTCTCCAAAAATCTTCAGGATCACATTCATCACACCTCGTACGTCCTCTCACGACTACTCAAACATCACCTGTATGCCAAACTAGAGAAGTGTACCTTCCATCAACGCTCTACCCAATTTCTGGGCTACTGTACATTATTTCGGACGAAGGCTTTTTGATGGATCCAGGTAAACTCCAGGCAGTTACGGAATGGCCCAGACCAGAGACTCTCAAGGCTATCCAGCGCTTTTTAGGATTTGCAAACTACTATCGGAAGTTCATTCGCAATTTCTCCACTCTAGTGGCCCCCATCACGGCGTTGACTAGGAAAGGGGCTGATCCTTCTGTCTGGTCCGCCGAAGCAATCTCCGCCTTCCAGGCCCTTAAAGAGGCATTCGTCACGGCACCGATCCTGCGCCACCCCAACACAGATCTTCCCTTTGTCATAGAAGTTGACGCATCGGACTGCGGTGCAGGGGCTGTACTATCACAGAGGTACTCGCCCAAGGATAAACTTCACCCTTGTGCGTATTTCTCTAAGAAATTTTCCTCCGCCGAGAGGAATTATGACGTCGGCAACAGAGAGTTATTGGCCGTTAAAATGGCACTACAAGAGTGGAGACATCTGTTGGAAGGGTCAAGGGAGCCATTTTCTATTTTAACAGACCACAAAAATTTACTTTATATCGAAGGTGCACGTCGCCTCGGTCCTCGACAAGCTCGCTGGGCGCTCTTTTTTTTCTCGCTTCAACTATCATCTATCCTATATCCTGGGAACGAAGAACATGAAGGCAGATGCGTTGTCCAGACAATACTCCTCGGAAGACAGGCCTGAGGCAGCTTTGGAACCTATCCTACCTCCCGAGAGAATTTTGGCTACTTCCACCTTCAAATCGCTAGACAAGATCAAAAGGGACCAGCAACAGATCCCTTCAAACACGGCGATCCCTTCTAACAGGCTCTTCGTCTCGCCCAGATTCATTCCAGAGGTCCTAGATTGGGCACACTCTTCTAAAACTGCAGGTCACCCAGGTTTCAAAAGGACGTTAGACTTAATTCGTCGGAACTTTTGGTGGCCCAGTATGTCTAAAGACATTGCGGAATACACTCGCGCTTGTCCTGTATGCACCCAGAACAAGACACTTCCACAGAGACCTCAGGGACTTCTCCTCCCATTGCCAGTGCCTGCTCGTCCATGGTCCCATATCTCCATGGATTTCATAGTCGACCTCCCTAGGTCTAGGGGCTTCAACACCATTTTAGTTGTCGTAGACAGGTTTTCGAAGATGGCCCACTTCATCCCCCTCAAGGGACTGCCCTCCTCTCCCGCCCTAGCAGACATTTTCTCCGAGCATATCTTTAGGATCCATGGCATTCCGTCTTCCATTGTCTCTGACAGAGGATCCCAGTTCGTCTCCAAGTTCTGGAGGACCTTCACTAAGAGACTGGGAATTGTCTCTTCCTTCTCCTCTGCATACCACCCCCAGTCCAATGGACAGACGGAGAGAACTAACCAGTCGCTGGAGAAATACCTCAGATGTTTCATCTCCGATTCCCAGGATGATTGGTCCCAACTCCTCCCGTGGGCAGAGTACGCGGTCAATTCGGCCCGAAGTGAATCCACCCGAGAATCTCCATTTTTTGTCAATTATGGGTTTCACCCTCCCTGCCTACCCATTTCTAATCTGGCTTCTGGGGTACCGGCAGTAGACGAACGGATTTCCACACTCCAAGACATTTGGTCCAAGGTACAAAAGTCTCTCCACAAGGCCGCCGATACTGCTAGACTTCAGGCCAATCGCCACCGTCGGCCGGCACCCAACTACAAGCCAGGGGATTTAGTATGGCTCTCGTCAAGAAACATCCGCTTGAGAGTCCCTTCCCCTAAACTGGCACCTAGGTTTTTGGGACCCTTTCCCGTCGTGGAGCAGATTAACCCAGTGGCGTTTCGCCTTAAACTACCACCCTCCATGAGGATCCCAGACGTTTTTCATACCTCGCTATTAAAACCCCACATTGCCAATCGTTTCTTTCCTAAACAGACCAGCAAGCCAGATCCAGTCACGGTACTCAATAACGAGGAATACGAGGTACAAGCCTTACTGGACTCCCGCATCTCCAGGGGGCAGCTTCAGTTTTTGGTCCACTGGAGGGGTTTCGGACCCGAGGAGAGGTCTTGGGTTCCGCTCAAAGACATCCATGCACCCAGCCTCCTGAAGACTTTTAGGAGGAAATTTCCAGACAAGCCGTTTTTGGATCGTCCTGAGGCCGATCCTGAAGAGGGGGATACTGTTAGGAATGTGAGCACACAGCATCTCAGGCGGAGCACTCGGCTCTCTCCTTACACTGCTCAGACCCTTCCACTACAACCATGCAAGCCCCCTTCAGCTTCATCACTTACCCCTCGACATGGTGGGACGCTCCACGAGGTTCTTCCTCCTCGCTCTGCGCCGCAGCCGTCGGCGCGGAATCGCCGCCCCGCACGCACGTGCGCACCCCACGTTGCTTCCTCTCATGCACACGTTGGACTTACAGTGCACACACAAAAGCCCTTGAACTTATCCCCACTCAGGCTCCGCCCCCAAACACCACATGGTTACAATCTGGCTCTTGCTGAGTGTCACCTGAGCTCTAAGAACAGCAGCCAATGCACTGAAGCTCCCTGGGCTCCTCCAGGCACGCCCCCTCTCCTGGTTGGCTGTTCCAGCTTTATATACCCTCTCTGTTCTGTGCTTCCTCGCTCGTCATAGTTTTTGTATGGGTGTTTCACAGTGCTTGCTCTTTGATTCTCTCGGTTTAGACGCGGCTTGGCAGACTACCCCCTTTGGCTCTCGACTTCGGATTGTTCCTGTTTAGGTACCTTCTGGCTCCCTTCGACCTCGGCACTCATCTCGATTCCTCCATACATCTCCTACCCCTGATCTCGGCAACGGCAACGACCATTCTTCTGGGAAAACGGTATCGGCAAGTATTCTCGCAATACACCCCATCTGGCCTGGCACCATCTAATACCACAACCCGGACACGTCCCTCGCTCTGTCGGTGTGTGTATTCATACCTGCCACCTTAGTTCCAGGGACAGGTCTGGTCTGCGGGCTACTCCGGCGTAACAGCCTGATAGTACCCGGATCGGAGGTCGAGCACGCTAAACCATTGACTTCCATTCAGCGCATTCAGGATCTCTTTAATGCGAGGGAGGTTGTACTGATCCGGTATCGTACGATTGTTCAAGATTCGATAGTCGACACACAGTCGTACGGACCCGTTCTTTTTCCGCACCACCACTATGGGTGACGCGTAGGGCCCCCGAGACTCCGTCAAAATCCCAGCAGTTTCCATGTCTTGAATGACGTTCCTCACATCATCCACATCCCGCGGGGCGATGCGACGAGAGCGTTCTCGGAACGGGGTGGCATCACTCAGTCGGATGGTATGTTGGGCGCTGCGACTGCACCCCACATCCATCTCACTCGGGGAGAACACATGTCGTCGTTGATTCAACTGGGTAGTCTGCTGTTCTTTCCACTTGGTGGACAGCGTCGACTCACCGAAGTTGAAGTCCAGATCGACTAACCGCTCATCCACGGCCGCCGCCTTCACCTGAGGCGTGGTTTCTACAGGACTGACTGGATATATGCAACCCAACTTCTGGTCGGCATCAAATTCCATCGGGAAGGGGGAAAGATTCTGCACATACACGTGGGTTCGTAGAGGGATCTTAGTCATCCACTCCCTCACTTCGGGTCGTAACCTATACCCTCTCTGAACTTCTTCTTCTTCAGGCGTACTCTCCAGAGAGAACAGCTGATCGCTCTTATCTCGTTCGGGATAACAACACCAGACGGCCATTCTTTGCACTCCCCCTGGTAATATGGTCGTCAGTCCGCGTTGACGGTTGTAGAGATCCCCGTGACGCTCCAGGGCATATACCCATCTGCACTCTTCTCGTAGGACCGGATCTAGGAGAGAGGTGGCTAGTGGCAACTCGTTAGTCTCTTTCAGGTACGCTCGGATCACGGCTTGTACTATATCAGCGTTGGTGCCCAAGATGATCGGGTACTTGCACTGGTCTTGGGGCTCCGGGAATACCAGGGCCGCTACATGCATGGGGTGTCTCTTGCCAGTGTTCAGCTGGGGTATTTCCATTCGAACCCTTACAATCCCATCGATGGGGTAATCTTCATTACTTAACCCCCGTACTTTCACATGATCGGCCGCCCTCAGGGGGCAGTGTCTGAGGTGCTGGTCATAGAACGGGCGGTATATGATGGTCACTTGTGATCCCATGTCCAGTAGGGCCGACGCATAGATCCCTTCCAGTAACACCCGTACGATAGCCGCGGGGCCTACTTGGCAAAAAGCTTCCCGGTTGGAGGCGTCATCCCCGGGTCTGGCGTCAGCAGGGACATCAGGGGCTCCCGGAGGGGTTTCCGAGCCAGACTCGGCAGTTTGTACTCGGCATACCATCGACCGGGCTGGGTTTCTTCTGTCGGGCGTTTTTTCTTCTGGAGGGTCCTCCTCTCCAGATAGTCGTAAGAGACGTGGCCCTTCTTCCCGCAGTTGTAGCAAACTATTTCTTGGCGTTCAGGACGACCCTTATACGTGGATGATGACCTCTCAGGAACACGAATTTCCCTGGCAGGCGGCTTGTGAGTCGCTTCCTCCTCTGGGGCGGAAGATTTCTTACCCTTCGGGGCAGCGGGAACCACGGTGTCACTCTTGATGGTAGCTTTGGGTTTCTTTGGTTCATGGAAATGTCGCTGCACTTCATGTTCTCTGATGTACTCCATTAATTCCCCGTACTTGGGGGGTACTACAGCGGTCGGTGCGGCCCGCATCATTATAGCTATGTTGTAATCAGGTAACGACCCCTTGAGTAACTGTTTGAGTCGGTATCGGTCCGCTTCGGCCGCGGAAATGATACGTTTGTCCTGGAGAGTCCCCAGGGACAGATGTAGATCACAAACAAAGGCAAATAAATCCTGTCCTTCCGTTTGGCGAAGAGCTTTGAACTGAGCCATTAGCTCATCCTCGTCGTCTTTTCGGGCAAAGGACTGAATTAGCATTTCCACTAGTTCCTGTGCAGTAACTTCTCCTTCCACAGTTCGGTGCGTCCATACCAGTCGGGCGGCCATCTATAAGGAGTGGGCGAGGAGGGTGGACTCCCCGCCCAGCTGCTGGCTTCCCCGACACAGCTCAGGGTGAAGGAGACCTTGGGGGGGCCAGTCCCATGAGGAACACTGGTGGCCCAGTGGCTAGCGCTTGGTCCAGCAGGTGCGAGCGTGTCGTCAGGAGCCTAGGTGTCAGGATAGATCATGATACAGTCCTCTGCAGAGGGCTCAGGGAGGGTCAATACATGAGGAACAGTCTCTGAGCATATGTCATATTCAGTGGCCATAATGTAGGTGGTTTTCCGGCCACCGACCTCCAGTTTCAAGTCTATATGCCGGGCGCTGTCTATATGTCCAGTAGGGCCGACGCATAGATCCCTTCCAGTAACACCCGTACGATAGCCGCGGGGCCTACTTGGCAAAAAGCTTCCCGGTTGGAGGCGTCATCCCCGGGTCTGGCGTCAGCAGGGACATCGGTGGCTCCCGGAGGGGTTTCCGAGCCAGACTCGGCAGTTTGTACTCGGCATACCATCGACCGGGCTGGGTTTCTTCTGTTGGGCGTTTTTTCTTCTGGAGGGTCCTCCTCTCCAGATAGTCGTAAGAGACGTGGCCCTTCTTCCCGCAGTTGTAGCAAACTATTTCTTGGCGTTCAGGATGACCCTTATACGTGGATGATGACCTCTCAGGAACACGAATTTCCCTGGCAGGCGGCTTGTGAGTCGCTTCCTCCTCTGGGGCGGAAGATTTCTTACCCTTCGGGGCAGCGGGAACCACGGTGTCACTCTTGATGGTAGCTTTGGGTTTCTTTGGTTCATGGAAATGTCGCTGCACTTCATGTTCTCTGATGTACTCCATTAATTCCCCGTACTTGGGGGGTACTACAGCGGTCGGTGCGGCCCGCATCATTATAGCTATGTTGTAATCAGGTAACGACCCCTTGAGTAACTGTTTGAGTCGGTATCGGTCCGCTTCGGCCGCGGAAATGATACGTTTGTCCTGGAGAGTCCCCAGGGACAGATGTAGATCACAAACAAAGGCAAATAAATCCTGTCCTTCCGTTTGGCGAAGAGCTTTGAACTGAGCCATTAGCTCATCCTCGTCGTCTTTTCGGGCAAAGGACTGAATTAGCATTTCCACTAGTTCCTGTGCAGTAACTTCTCCTTCCACAGTTCGGTGCGTCCATACCAGTCGGGCGGCCGTCTATAAGGAGTGGGCGAGGAGGGTGGACTCCCCGCCCAGCTGCTGGCTTCCCCGACACAGCTCAGGGTGAAGGAGACCTTGGGGGGGCCAGTCCCATGAGGAACACTGGTGGCCCAGTGGCTAGCGCTTGGTCCAGCAGGTGCGAGCGTGTCGTCAGGAGCCTAGGTGTCAGGATAGATCATGATACAGTCCTCTGCAGAGGGCTCAGGGAGGGTCAATACATGAGGAACAGTCTCTGAGCATATGTCATATTCAGTGGCCATAATGTAGGTGGTTTTCCGGCCACCGACCTCCAGTTTCAAGTCTATATGCCGGGCGCTGGCCAGTCCCGGGCAGTCCCGTACATGGGTGCATACGGTGTAACAGGCCGTGTCATTGGATACTCCCGCCACTGCAACCAAGCGCCTTGGGGACACGCAGCGCGTTAAGGCCCAGTCATGGACGTCTTGCATCGACGGCACGGACATGATGGTGGTTAAATCGGACAAAAAAAAACACAGGGCACCCCAGGTAGAATCTCAGCAGTGCCTCCAAATGTAACGGGTGTTCCACCCCACCCAATCGCATATATATATATATATATATATATATATATATATATATATATATATATATAATGTAGGGGGACCGATATGTTACCAGGTGTGGTGTGTTATACCTGTCAGGCACACAGGAGGTCTGAGCCTCCGCCAGTGAGAGCCTGGGGTGAATCCTCTGGATCGTTCTCGGTTTCAGCGCCTCCACCTGTGTAGGGTTCTAGGGATATAGAAGTTTGTCTACACAGGACCCACATATACAATAACGTACTCAGGGATATATATATAACCAGTTTACTGTAACGCAGAATATATATGCAGGCAATAACACACTCTTATAACGTACACTACTAACACTCCCCCCAAGGGGGTATCTCCACCATGTAACTCAGTCCTCTCAGTGTCTCTTACTCCACTAGGAGTACACCCGCCCACCACCGTGTATCCCCACACCGTTTCCACAGCCTAACCCCTTTTTGTCCCGTGGTCAGCGCTGCCACTATGTGAATAGGTAATGTTAGAATGGTATAGGTTGGTGCACTTATGAGGTACCCGCCGAGAGCTCCTGCACTCGGGCCAGCAAACAACTTCGCTAAGGATCAGTCGCTTGGTGATTCTTTCTGATCCCGGGTCTCCTCGCATGGGGTCCGCCAGGGGCGATCCCACCATGGAGATAGTCTCTGTCTCTGGGGTGCAGGCCTGAGCCCAAGCCTCCGTTCAGGGAGCGCAGCGTCCGCTGTGTCCCTATCTATCACTGACACTAACGGGGTAAGTCCCTAACTTAGGGCCAGTCCCTATAGCACCACAAGCTGGGGGAGTTCAGGACCTATCTGTGGCCTAGGGGGTTTTATGGCCTATTGCAGGGGGTCACAGACCCCTGCACTCACCTCCTTCCCCTAGCTCTCCCGGTCCAGCACTGACTAGCGTGGCTCCACGCACGAAATGTATCAATTACCTGCAAGCAAGGAGCTCCTGCAGCCCTATTGGCTCCCTGGCGTCATGGGGCCGCTCCCAAGGCTCATGGGACTTGTAGTCCCTTCCAAGAGCCTTCCCTGGTAGGATAGCGTTCGCGCGCGTGTTCTGCGCATGCGCGAACTTCACTGCCGGTCCTCTGCGCCGAAATCCTCACTGCATGCGTGCGCAATTCTCTATGGTGGCGCCCTGACCCGGGACCCGCCGGAGCCTTAGCAACACTACCGCACGCGTCCCTGGCAACCTGCAGTCCTTGAGAATGGCGCGCTATGCTAGCTCACGCTCCCACACCTCTCCACGAGCAGCATCTAACCTCCTAACCACCGCGGTGAGTGCCCAGAGGGGGGGCCAGAAATGCAGAGGGGGACTTGGCTACTTCTAATTTGCCCATTATGAAACACATAAAACATCCAAAAATCAAAACATGAATTTTTAATCTTAAAACCACCACATTGCATGTTAAAATAAATACAGCAGCCATTGCAACTATAAAAAAAAAAAACTGCAGCTACACAAATGTCTATGAAATGTCACAAAATTACATTGTGTGTACATGATGCAATTAATCAGTGCATCATATAACACTATGCAAAATATATGTAACAATAAAATACACTATGAACAATGTCCCCTGACCACCAATGCCATCCTGAAAATCAATTAAAAACTAACCAACATCAATACAATTAGCATCAGTCAATTAATCCATTTCCTCAAACAATTAAAATACAATACAAATCAATTATACAATTCCCTATTCAATTGCTAAAGCCAAACCATGCCCAAAACAATTCTAATTTAAAGTAACCACCATCATTCTAATCTTACTACCATAAAGAAGCCTTTAGCTAAATACAAACTACATTATTCACAACAATGACAAAATAAAGATACTAAATACATTATCCATGCATGAAAAGAACCTAAACATGAGCTAAACAATCAATTATTATCCCTGTATGTCTATCCATACAGATAGATAGACATAACATACAGGGGCAATAATACAGCATCAAATACAATGCATTTACATACAAAATTCACATACAATACACCCATTCAGTGTCCGTGAATGTATTATATACATAGATACATTAACGGGCATTAAATGGGAGTGAAAAAATAAAAGACATGCATGAAAAATCATAAAAACCTGTAAAAGTAAAAATAATAAACTTTTCTTCTGTTTACTCACCATTAGATGTCCACTCACCAAAATCCAAGCAAGCCGGAAGCACAGAACCAATCCACAGGTAAGCCATAAAATAAAAAACCATAACAAATCCACGTCTGTGTCTTCTTTCTTCTTTGGGGTCTTCTGGGGTCTTCTTCCATCTTCTTCCATCTTCTTCCGGCTTCTTCCGTCTTCTTAGGCCACGCCCTTCTTCTCTTCTTAGGAGGGGAGATGTTCCCTCCTCGGCGACTACCTTCAAAATGAGGCGACATAGGCTTTTATAGGCCCATGACATCACATTTTGGTCAAATGTTTCACACGGTCCTGATTGGGCCATGAAAAACATGTGATTTGGCCGATGGAAAAAAAATTGATGACGTCATTTAAAAGGCAATGAAAGCACAGCCAATCAGAATGGCTTTGCTTCAATTGCCTTTTAGATGACGTCATTAAAAGAAACATGGCCGGTCTCACATGGTACGGTAGCCAATCAGAGCGTGGGAAATACATCCCAACTCTGATTGGCTCTAGTACCAAGTGACAGGATTTCAAAGACGTCACATCCGTTCTCCCCCAAGCCTCTGTCACATGGTCTACTAGAGCCAATCAGAGATGGGATGGAGTTCCCACACTCTGATTGTTCTAATCAACGCAACTTTCGCGTTTACTAAGGTTGCGTTGCTTAGTGCATCCCGCTAAAGGGCAGAATTTCACACAAACAGGGCTGCGATCGAGCAAAGTTGGACTTAGATAAAATCCCTGAAAAAAGTCATATTTAGAGCGCAAAGTGCCTGTTTGCGTTGCTTAGTGCATTGGATTGAGCCAAAAATCACGATCGAAGAGCACTTTGCGCTCTAAAAGTGACTTATCGGAGCTTAGTGTATAGCCCCCTATGTGTGGAGTGAAGGGTATCCACACACCCCGGTATCTTACTCTCAGGGTATGCCCCAACACTGTATCTCTCGGTAAGGGTCTAGGCTGATCCCCTCTCTGATATAGCTACAGGGAGGGACTCACCCCTTCCTTAACACGACTGGGTGCCCAAGGTCCTTGGTATAGCTTCAGGGGCCAGGCCCCTTGCTGCTAGCTGCTTTCACTGCACTAAAAGCCTGTCCTGTCTCGTATCTCAGCAGCGCCTCCAAAAGTAACACATGTCCCCCCCAAACCGCCAACCTCACTTAGAGTCCAGTATCTGGGAAAGGAGCGCATTAGCTCGCTGTTTGGTGCTTCATCTGTTGGTTCGCAGGAGGTCCGAGTGGTCTGCAGATATTATGAGACTAGGACAGGCTTGGTTCTTACAGGATTCTGGTTCATCTTGTTGTTTTAGCGCCTTCAGTAGTGATGGCTCCCACAGTGTAAGCGTCATCACCCACCACTACACACATACCTTCTCTCAGCCCAGGGACTGACACCATAGGCTGAAGTATAATTGCAGGATCTTTATTCACAGCATACATCGTTCAGCTTAGCAGCATAGTTCTCTGCATACACCCCAGGACTTCTGGAAAGTGCTTTACTTCCACTGCTCCAGGTAGCCTTGAATAGCCAGCCAAGTGAACATGCTTACCCCACAATGGGGAAGACTCATAGTTCCACCATCTCTTCTCCCTCCTTCACCCTAGCCAGGGATCAGGCAGGGACTCTTCGGGAGCAGGGAGGAACACAGAGACTCACCCTCTCAAGGCGGAGGGGAAGTCTCTCTTAGCTCTTCTCTCTCTGAGGGGGAGAGAAAGACTCCCTCTAACTTTAGCTTACTCCCCTTAGAAACTTCCAGAAGGTGCGGGCTCATGACTGTACCCACCTACAAGGGGCTGTACACAGGCCACGAGTCACCACCTACCTTCCTTCACTTTCTGGGGAAGCAGGAGTGGGGGACAAGGGCCCACAGATTAACCTGCTAATGCCTGGATTTTAACAGGGCTTACATAGTGTATCTGCTATGTGGGGAGAAACAGGTATGGCTGGACATACCCTGTTACACATATATATGGAGAAATGAATCTCCAGTGTAGTGCTCCAAAGATCCCAGTCATGCCACACGGGAATACAGGATAATACACTCCATAACTATAGATAGGGATTAGTCCGATAATATAAGTAATACCTGTAATCGCTGTACCTTCGGGCCAGAGATGTGAGCCTGCAGGGGAAGCTCAACAGGTGAGGCCCCGCAATGAAGCAGGACGACAAATGAGGTCAGTATACACTGTAAACTAGCAGCTGTAGATCCAGGCATGTAAAAAGCAAGCAAATAACACAACATTCATAGGTGATATAACCAGAAAGCTTTTATTTTTGCTCTGCTCTTTGCTACCATGTTCATTTTTACATAACATTTGGCAACACTTTTTTTTTTCTTGTTTTCTTGGTAGATCTCTGTATCTGGATTTACAGCAAGACTCGGCCATATTACTCGTGTTTTGGTTTTGACTCTAAAACATTTCCATTTATTTTGGTCCAAAAAATATTTCACGTTTTGTTTCTAGTTTTGGTTTTGGATTTTCCCAAACAATGAACAAAACTAAGAAATAAGCAGGAACATGTTAGAATAGCAGAATAAAGCATAAAAACCGCTTACAATATGTATACGATCCAAAAAACAATTATAAAACAAAAATAATATGACTGAAAAATAATACAAAATGTTATGGCGAGAAACACTCCAATTTTCAAGTCCACTTGTGACTCCATATTAGATGTGGGCACTTGGCCTGGAGTTCTGGATTTGGTGCTAAATAATTTTTGGGTTTTGGTTTGAAAAACCCTATGGGTTTTGATTTTGTATTTGTTTTTTGCAATGTAAGGTTCTGGTAGGTTTCTGATTTCACAAACCAGGTTTTGCCAACCTTTAATGTCCAGTTCCTTTACTCACTGTTTGGTTGGCACAAAAAGCTTGTTCAATAAAGGGATTACTGAGTGCACTCAACTGAGGTATCTGCCTTCTACATTTGTATTCAAGCATTTTATTTGTAACCGGGAGCCTGACTGTCAATTACATATTTTTTTGTATCCCTAAATGGAAAGTGGTGATTACAAATTAAACTTTCACATTTCTACTGTGGATTTTTTTCAAAGCAAAAAAAAACGAAATAAAGAGATGGGATGTTGGAAAGGGCAGCTTTTATTTCTGTGCCATTATGTCATTGCAAGATATTATCATGGAACTTCAATCAGCATTCAAATTGGCGTGGAAATTTACAAGTAGCTGTTAATAAGATCTTTTATTCATTTAATATATTTCTCGAAGTCTTCTTGCACTTTATAAAATCATCTCTACTCCCACCACAAAAATTAGCATTAATTCAAGCAGGAATTACATTTAGCATACATATTAAAGTTATGATGTTTCTAAAAGGCTTCTGTCTTTCGCCCCATTATACAGTATGTGACTCTTGGGCAGCAGGGACAAGGACATGCGTAATATAATTAAATGACTCAGAGCTTAAACTGGAGTGGTGTTTCTCTGTGGACCTGAGAGAATAAGCTTTCCTTTTCAAAATAAGACCTGCAAAAAATACCCAATACTGTACATTCTAACAAGTGAACTATTTATTGAAATGGTCATATCATTTATCTTTGATAGCCTGAAGAAATCAATAATAATAATCAATACAATTCTACTTATTATTTTGCACATACTGTACACGTATTTTGGTCTAGCAAATAACATAGTACTGTATGTTGAGAAGTCATGTTTGAATGACTACACTTACTGTAGGCCCCCACCTAAGAGTATAAAGCCAATCTGAAGCCAGGGTCAAAGTGGAATCAAGAGCTCTAGTAACTTCAATATGAGTCATTGACCATATCAGAGCTAGACTCAGATCCAACTTAAAACCGGAGGTTCAGGCAAATACTGTAAGAATCCAGTGACAAACAGAGATGCTGAGCAGTTGTGTTGGGGCAAAATCACCATGAACTGCCTGTCTCACTGCCTAGGAGTTTGTTGAACGGACCTGGCGATTTCTAAAAGAATATAATATGCCTCCCTATTAAGGAGCCCATCCCCGAAGCAACTCTCCAAAGAGCTGTCAATGATTTTTTTTAGAATGTCAGTACTTTCAATGACACAAAATGATATAGAGCCCAAAGAAGGCACTTACAGATTACTAAATCTGACCGGATGAGTATTTACAGAAAGTACTTTATCATCAGTTGTTCGGATGGCAATGGCGTCTTTTTTTTCTATTGCTGTTGTGGAGGGCAGAGTGCCAGACTGGATGAGCCTAATTCAAAACAGTCTGATAATGATTAAAACTGATATAAAATGCTACAAAGCATCGGAGAGACTGAAAATGGCAAAAACAGTCACTGTGTTGAGATCCATAAATAAATAGCCTGGCAAGGCAGTTGAAAATGTGCTTAAAATAAGAAGCAGCTGCTGTGAGGATGATGATAAATGATAAATGCAAGTAACTGTTAGGATAAACCAGTCTTATGGTAGCATTGTGATCTTCAGTAAGATGCCATGCAGAAGTGTTTAATTATTTATAGTTTAGTATACAGTATTGTATTGCTACCCTCCTTGCCCGGTTCCTAGTGAGATTACAGTACATTGGTGTACCATATTTGGGCTGAAAATGATGGGCACCTGGAACTTTTGTAGTACAACTCCAATCTTTATTCAGGTCCCCAGTGTAACGTTGCTGGCTGCAAAATACACTGACGTTGGCATGGGATCAGAGACCTGGGATGCAAGGGTAGTCAGGTCCAGTTCCGGGACTGAGGCAGGTGGCAGGTAGGGGTAATCAGGTCCAATTCCAGTGTCAAGGCAGGTGGAAGGCAGGGGTGTTCAAGTCCAAGAAGGAGTTCAAACACAGGCAGGCAAACACAGGAACAAAGGCAGAGCTCAAGTGGAACAGGGAAAAGAGCACAAGCAAAGACAGAGAGCAACTGCCTGCTATTAATTTTATGCCAGAAGCAGCTGCTGGCAATAGAGAATCAGAGAAAGGCTAACGTCCTGTCAAGCCATCTTAGGTGAGGCAATACATGACCTGGTTTGTCGGCCATCTTGATATCATGTCAGATCACTTATAGTATCCCCCCTTAAGGGTTGAATTTTGGGTTGACCAGGTTTATCTGGATGTCGACGGTGAAACTCCTTGACCAGGGTTGGGGCATGAAGATCCTGAGTCCTCACCTAACGCATCTCCTCAAGACCATACCCCTTCCAGTCCACTAGATATCGTAGCGAGCCTCTGGGGTTACAAGAGTCCAGTATCTGCTGTACCTCATACTCAAGTTGACCCTCAATGGTTACAGGATTAGGAGGGGGAGAAACCTCTGAAAAAATGATTCCGCACCACATGTTTCATGAGGGACACATTAAAAGTGGTAGGAATTTTCAAGGAAGAAGGGAGACTTCATTAATCTTATAGATGATCCTGTAGGGACCAATGAATCATGGTCTGAATTTTGCTGATGGCTGGCATAAATGGATATTTCGCATGAAGAGCCATACCTTATCCCCAATGGCATATGGCTGTGATGGCCTCCGGTGTTTATCTGCTGATTTTTTTGTTTCTCAGTAGCCGAGCAAAGAATAACATGGATCCCTTTCCAAAGGTCCTGTAGATTCTGTACCCTGGTATCAGCTGCAGGAACACCCACTGCTGGGGAGTGGAGGAAAAGGGTATGCGGTTGGTAACCCAATGCTGCAAAGAAGGGAGAACAGCCTAGAGAGCCATGTGGCAAGCAGTTGCAGACACCACCAGTGGTAGGAGCTCTGCCCAATCATTCTGTCATTCATTGGTGGAGCACCTGTGTGCCCATTAGATTGTGGAAGGCATGCAGACGAGAAATGAAGATAAATCCCCAATCGCCTGCAGAACGATATCCAACATTTTGATATAAACTGAGACCCCCTGTCTGTCTGAGACAATCTGTAATGGCACACCATGCAGACGAAATACAGTACCTCCTAAGTGATGATGGTTGGTGAGCAGGGAAGATTCTACAAGGGCACGAAATGAGCCTGTTTCGAGATGTGGTAGACAATATCGAGAATGGTTGTCATAGTGTGAGAGGGAGGAAGCTCCACAATGAAGTCCATGAATAGGTGCAAGGACTGCAGGGTATCTGCAGTGGCTGCAGTAGCCCACAATGTAGCGTATGAGGAACCTTAGTTAGGGCACATACACTGCAGGCCGAGATTACATCCTGTACCTCTGTTTTTAATTCTGGCCACCAAAAAGTCCTCTTGAGAATTTCAAGTGTCTTCCAAACCCCAGGGTGGCCTGCGAGTTTGGATTCGTGCCCCCATCGTAGAACCTCCAGCCGAAGAGAAGGGTGAAAGAAGAGCTTGGATGAAAGAATGGAGATTCCAACGGGCACCATTGCCTGGGCTTTCTAAATGCAATTGAGCATGGTAATAGCGGACACTATCTTAGATGGAGGAATAACGGGGCCCTTGTCTGTAGAGTAAGTGTCGTCGATGGAGAACTGGTGTGATAGAGCATCAGCCTTCACATTCTTGGAACCTGGGCGGTAGGAAATCACATAATTAAAGCGACTAAAAAAGAGTGCCCATCTTGCCTGATGAGTGTTTTGCCTTCGTGCCCCCTCGAGGTATTCAAAGTTCTTATGGCCCGTAAGAATCGTGACTGGCAAGGCAGTTCCCTCAAGATGGTGTCTCCACTCTTCCAGAGCCATTTATACATTTCATAGTTGTGTTCGTCAGGAGAAAATGTCTTAGAGAAGAAGGAACATGGGTGTAATAAACCCTGAAACTCACTTCTCTGTGACAGGACTGCACTGCCCCAACGTCAGAGGCTTCAGCTTCAACGATGAACGGATGACACTTATCATGTGTTTCAAGATGTGTGCAGAGGAAATGAGCTTCTTAAGCTTCAGAAAAGCCGCCTGTGCCTGTGAAGACAGTTCATGTGGTCTGTCTTGTTTTTGGTCATGGCCATGATGGGTGCAACGATTTTGGAGAAATCCCGAAAAAATCGTCTGTAATAGTTTGCGAAGCCAAGAAATTTCTGGATAGCCTTTAATCCCTTTAGTACCTGCCAGTCCAGAACAGCAGAGACCTTCACAGGATCCATTTCTAGGCCCTGGGCAGATATGCTGTATCCAAGAGTTTCTTGAATTCACACTTCTCAAATTTAGCGAAGAGGTTGTTTTCCAGGAGGCTCTGAAGGACCACCCTCACCTGCTGATGATGTTTTTCCACTGTCTTATAGTAGATGAGGATATCATCAAGGTATTCAATAACTGAGGTGTCTAACATGTCTGAAAATCTCATTCATGAAGAACCAGAACACCGTGGGTGCATTGCATAAACCAAAGGGCATCACCAGGTACTCATAATATCCATAATGTGTGTTGAAAGGGGTTTTTCACTCGTCATCCTGATTTATCCTTATAAGGTTGTAAGCCCCTCTCAAATCGAGTAAAAATGATTGCCCCACGTAGACGGTCAAAAAGTTTGGTGATCAGAGGAAGAGGGTACCGGCTCTTGACGTTAATCTTGTTCAAACCCCGGTAGTCAATACAAGGCCTTCTTTACCACAAAGAAAAAACCTGCACCAGCAGGGGAACAGGACTTGCAAATGAAGCCCTGTCAGATTCTCGTCAATGTATGTCCTCATAGCCTTGGTTTCAGGTTCAGAAAGAGGATACATACATCCACGAGGAGGAGTCATCCCAGCAAGAAGATCGATAGCACAATCAAAGGAATGCATAGGATGCATAGGTAGTTCCTCAGTCTGTCCTAGTCGAAGATCCATGTAAGATCAGAGTAACAGGCTGGGACCCCGGGTAAGTCTATGAGTACAGGTAGTAGAAGAGTCCTCACAGAACAACAGGGTAGAAGGCATTTCCCATGGCAGGAACACACCCAAGCTAGTATCTGTCCCGAGATCTAGTCAATCTGTGGGTTCTGCCAAGAAAGCCCAGAACGACATTGATGGTTGGGGAATGGATAACGTAAAGCTGGAAGAACTTGTGACTTTGAGTACCGCCATTTCTTGCGAAACAACCCCAGATCCCGATGGTCTACCATCAATAGAGGAGATACCCAGGGGCACGTCCTTTCTCTGGAGAGGAATATTGACTCGCTGAGCGAAGGCTTTATACACAAACATATCGGCAGCTCCAGAATCCATGAAATCCTTGAAAGCCTTGGTTATAACTGAATGATCCTGCCAAGATAAAAAGATGGGGACCATCAGGTGACTAATATATGGGGAAAAGGGCCAGGTGCTCAGAGGAAACTCCCCTATTTGCGCTGGGCACAGACGTTTTCCGACTTTATTAGGACAGGCTTGTATCATATGGCCCATCTCGCCACAGAAAAGGCACAGTCCCAAGGAGCGATGGTACTGCTTCTCCTGTTCAGTGATATGCATATTGCCCAATTGCATAATCTCCGTTGGTTCTTCTAAAGCTTCATTCAGAGGAACCTGAAGAGGTGGAAGAGACCGGAATCTGTGAGAACGATCCTGCTGCTGACGTCTCTCCCTCATCCAAAGATCAAGGAAATGCAAAGGGCGATCAGGCCTGCTAGCTCAGCGGGAAGGTCCTTGTAAGTTAATTTGTCCTTCAGTCTCTCGTCAATGCCATTACGAAAAGTGGCTTTCAAATCCCCTAATTCCAATCAGTGTCCGCTGCCAGGGTCCTGAACTCAATTGCATATTGTCCCATTGTGTGATGCCCTGTGTAATCTGCAGGAGTGCAAATTCGTCAGAAGCAGCACAACTGGGAGTATCGAAGATCGTTTGGAAGGTCTGCATGAAGACGACTGAGTCATCTAACAGGTGGGAGCCTTTTTCATAAAGGGGGGCTGCCCAAGCAAACACTTCATCCGTGACAAGAGAGAAGATGTATGCCACCCGAGAGCGGAGGGTAGAGAAGGACGATGGTTGCATGTAAAACTGCACCTCGTATTGGTTCAGAAATCCTCTGCAAGCCGAGGGAAGCCCTCCATAGTGGACAGGAGTAGGGATACAGGGTTCCTTTAAGACCACTGGTGCGACTTCACCACGTAATGATGCGGGCATAAATGGAGCTAAGTGTGGGTACTGATGTGGCTGAACAGGGTCTGTAGCGTAGCGGAGATCGAGTCCAGTTTTTGATCCAATGTAGCCAGGCAGGTGGCATGGGAACCCAGAAGCTGGCCCTGATGGGTCACAGCATTTGCTACCTCTGCCGGGTACATTGCATGGCTAGTGCAACATGTAATGTTGCTGACTGCAAAACAGATTACGGACCCGAGGGGCAGAGGTAGAGAATAATACACCGACCTTGGCCTGGGAACAGAAGCCTCGGATGCAGGGGTAGTCAGGTCCGGTTCCAGGGTCGAGGCACGTAGCAGGCAGGGATAGTCAGGTCCAGTTCCAGAATTGAGGCAGGCGGCAGACAGGGGTAGTCAGGTCCAAGCAGGAGTTCAAACACAGGCAGGCAAACACAGGATCAAAGGCAGAGCTCAAGCAGGAACAGGGAAAAGAGTACTTTGCAAGAGCAAAGACAGAGAGCAACTGCCTGCTATATAAAAGCCAGAAGCAGCTCCTGGCAATAGAAAACCAGAGAGACACTAACTTCCTGTCAGTGGCCATCTTAGTTGAGGCAATTCCCGACCTGGTCCGTTGACCATCTTGGTAACCAGACAGAACCCTTATAACCAGGTATTTTATACTTCACACACATACACAATATTGAAAGGGAAAACTAAATCAATATAACACAATAATGTGACAAAATGAAAAGTTAAGTATAAACTGTGACAGTGAAAACATGAAATTAAAACAAACTGCCCCTGCAGCTCAGGTAAGTCTCACTCTCCCAGAGAGAAAATAAAGTCCTGTGAAGCAAAAGTTACCCTGAAGTGCTAGGAAAAAGAAAAGAAAAACAAATAAAATGTTTTACCAGGAAGTAATACATTGCGAGTTACCTCTCATTTTCAAATATGTCCTGGGCATATAGTTAAGATGACAATACATGGTTACAATACTTAGTTACATAAGTAAATAGAGTTATCATTATATACAAGACAATGCATACACAGTTAGAGATCATTTATATTATTGGCGTATGTGACAGTGACAGACCATATTAACATGTGAGAATAACACCTCTCAACTATAATTTGCAAAATTCACAGGAGGATTTATTTATAAGCGTGGAATCAGCCTCTGGAAAACACCTCCTGCAGTTGGATGTCTTTTTTAAAAAACATTTTTAACTTTTTATCTTTTTTTATCAGACTAGAAGACCATGAGCACCAAATTTGCTCCGAGTTAGGCCAATTTGCTCATGGGGCATTGAGAAGAATTTGCCATCTGGTCCAACATCAAGCTTGGCGCTAACCTTGTGCTCTGGCAAAGATATATAGACGATGTTCTATTTATCTGGCATCGGGATGAAGAATCACTGGAGAGATTTCTACAATATCTTAACCTCTGTGAGTTCAATTTAACTTTTACATCCAAATATAGTAAAACACAGATTGAATTTCTAGATCTGGTTACTTACATTGAAAGTGTTAAACTGGAAAGCAAAATTGTAACAAAGAAGTACTGTAGATTGCAATAATTATATTTTAGCCAACAGCAATCACCATCCGAGATGGCTGACTAATGTAACTTATGGACAGTTTCGCAGAATGAAGTGGATCTGTTCCAAACAAATTACTTTTGAACAACAGACATGTTCTTTGAAATAATTTTTGGAGAAAAATGATGATAATACTATAATAGATGAAGCCTATGAAAGAACTAAAACATTAAATAGAGATGATCTAATCCAATGCAAAAACAAAGATCATAACTGTAGTAAGAATTAATCTGTTTAATGTATTACCCAATTCAGTAGTCAGGCTCAGGACATTAGAAATATCCTGACTAGACTCTGGGATATTTTACAAAAAGATCAAATACTCAAAACAATTCTAATATTGAAATCTCATAATATTTTTTTTAAAAGCCAGATATATACAAAAATAAAATGCTCCTAGCCAGAATCTGAAGAAAAATAAAGAAATTGGATAGTTAAACAATAAAATGTAAGGAATTTCACAAATTTATAAAAGGCAGGGGTTGTATATGTAAAGAAAACACTGCAAGAAGTGTAAAAATATGTACTTCAAACATAGCGCCTCTGTAAGAGATGTGTGCAGAGGTACATTTAATGGAGATCGATTAAGGTGAAATGAAATCCCGGCTTAATTGCGCCTATTCCTTTAACAAGGCAAAACATACAAAAAGAAACAAAATAAAGGCCTACTCCACTTGGAGAATAACTAAACATTTACTCCAGCCCTTTCTGACTGAGTGGCTAGCTAAGCAGGTTAGCACCCAAATCACATATACATACATAAATACATACATACATACATACATACATACATACATACATACATACACACATATAAAGAAACGTAGTTTCTTTGCTCTACATCTGATTGCTGTCGTCTCTTTTACCATCTGCATTGGTGGTAAAGTATGTTTTATGTTATTTTATGACCTTAGCACCAGACCTTATTGTGATTTTACAGGAGTGCTATTATCTGCTTTTATATATATATATATATATATATATATATATATATATATATATATATATACAGTGTTCGACAAACCTATACATTTGCTCGCCCCGGGCGAGTGGATTTAACCCCCGGGCGAGTAAATATTGGCCCAAGCAGCACACGTTTGGTACTAGGTGGCGAGTAGATTTTTTTGTGTGGCGAGTAGATTTTTTGGTGATTTGTCAACCACTGTATATATATATATATATATATATATATATATATATATATATATATATATATATATATATATATATATATATATATATATATACAGTGGTTGACAAATCACCAAAAAATCTACTCGCCACACAAAAAAAAAATCTACTCGCCACCTAGTACCAAACGTGTGCTGCTTGGGACAATATTTACTCGCCCGGGGGTTAAATCCACTCGCCCGGGGCGAGCAAATGTATAGGTTTGTCGAACACTGTTATATATATATATATATATATATATATATATATATATAAAATCAAAAAATAAATAGATGATACCGTTCTGTGGCTAACGAAATGCTTTTATTTGTGCGAGCTTTCGAGATACACTGATCTCTTCTTCCGGCGATGTTGTAACATCGCCGGAAAAAGCGTTCAGTGTATCTCGAAAGCTCGCACAAATAAAAGCATTTCGTTAGCCACAGAACGGTATCATCTATTTATTTTTTGATTATTGAAGCTTGGCTAACACGGTACTGATACCTCTCTCTCTCTGTCTATATATATGTATATATATATATATATATATATATATATATATATATATATATATATAGAGGCTATATAGCCTCTTTGCATACCCAGTTAAAATCAACCCACACTGATGAGACCCATTAAGGTCAAAACAGCTGTCTGTGGGTGGTTTTCTGGGTATGCACCTTAACCCTGGCTGTGCTCAAAGCTGTGACCATGCAGCAAGCTTAAGCCTATAGGGAACCATGTTAAAAATGGTTTTTGAGGCAAAAAGTGACACTGTGTGCTCATTTGCATGTCATTTCCCAGAATCCCTTGCTGCAGTGGAAATGCTGTGTGCTGGGTGATGATGGGGAAAGGCGGGGTTGCAGACCTGCCTAAGACATGCAGATGAGCATACAGTTGTATTTGCATATATATATATATATATATATATATATATATATATATATATATATATATATGGCTCAGCACCCTTGTGTGCTATTGAAATTTCTGTTTCCAGGTATAGAGGTCTTGTCCCCTTGTGTCTTGCTGTCAACACACAGACTTGTGTGCTTCAAGACTCTCTCCTCATTGCAGCACCTTCTGTGCTGAGGACAATCTCTGCAGTCCTTCTTCTCCTTATTTCAGCCCAAATGTGAGCTATGGAATCTCTCTTCTGTTTTCACCAGGAGGCTTTTCTTAGAGCTCTAATGTAACCAGGTGGATTCGTTAAATGCCTGTCTGCAATTATCCAGCTCCCTGCTGGATTTAGAGGCAGTTTCTCTCAAACAGTGATAAGTCCCTTTTACAGCCTCATTCTAGCAGCTTCAACAAAATCACTGCCAAAGCAAACGTTTGGCATGACCTACCTCACGATCTGATGCTTGTGTTATCACGGTATTCAGGCAGAGTTATCGCAAGTTAGAAACCTGTCACGATCTGTAACACGTTACCACCGCTATGGTAGTGAAGGGGTTAACTCCTCCTGCAACCTTCCCGGCAGGCCTAACCACCCACCCCGGGACAACTACCCTCTTCACCCACCACCTGTACCACCAACAAACCAGGTACTCAGGTTTAACCCCTTCATTGCCTTAGTGGCTAGCTGCTAAGGTAAAGAAGCAGTTTTTATTTTCATTTTAATAACAGTGTACTGTAGCAGGGGGTTTCCGGAGCAGAACCACATTAATTTCAGCTCTGTGGACTTCCTGCTCCCCGAGTTATAGGCCCCATTATGGGGTGCTGGTATCCCCCTGCAATGTTTAAATCACCTGCGTCACGTGACCGGGACATTTAAACTCATAGGAGATACCGGCCTGTAACTTGGAAGCAAGGACCTGAAATTAATACGGTTCTGCTCTGGAGACCACCTGCTACAGTATACTATTATTAAAATGTAAATAAAAACACTGAGATCGCCTGTGAGAGCTGTGCAGGGAGATTCAGCTCTCTATGCAGCTCTTATAGACTGCGGGCAGATCACACGGGGGAGAACTTAGGAAAAGGCTGAGATACCATCGCTGCTGTCCCATATGGTATTGGCATTTTCCTACCTCACCCTTTGTGACTTGCGGTAATGCTTTCTGATTCTTTCTGAATGCCGTCATAACACAAATGATAAACCATTCTGTGGGGTCATACCACATCGTTCGAGATGGCAGTAATTTTATTGAAGTTACTAGAATAGGTCCCTATAAGTCATTTGAGATATTTGCACCTTTAAGAGACTGTGAGCCATTAGAGTATTTAAGGGACAGTGGTAAGCAGCTCCAATTATCACTCCTGACAAAGGGATTGCGAAATGCATTGAGTGGACTTTTCTGCGCAGGACAGCAACAGACGGAGAACAGAGATGGAGACCAATACTGCAAGGTGAGAGGACGAGACCATGTGATGCGGAAGTAGATTGAGACAAAAGCCATGTCAGACAGATCTTTGCCACACTGAGAGTGATGTGAATATTCTTGGCTGTGTTACTTGTATTGGACCATACCCCCTTCGGAGTAACATCTGTTGTACCCCGTCTACTTTGAGCCCTTACTGGCATCCTGGCTGTTTCTCTGCAGGTAAAGACCATACCCCATTCCTGATTGGGAACTGCCACTTCCTTACAGGTTGAAGAGACTATATACTGTATGTGGATCCACCTGTAGAGCTGATCTGCTGACAGCCGGGACCACTCTGCATGTGGCCCTCTGTTGCGTGTCTGTCTCCCCTCTCTGGGACCTGTGTGTTTCCATTGGCCATCTCATTGGGATTCTTGCTAAAATGGCACTGTCCCTATCTGTAACATAATGAACAGGGGCCTGGTCTCTCCTACAGTATTACTTTGGGAACCTAATCCCTATCTCTCCTTCCAGATGCTCTTCGCTTCTTGTCCTCCTGGAACCTTCCTTCCAGAACCTTTGCCCTCTCCTACTCACTTCCCGGTGACCAGTGGCCTAACGAAATATTTTGTGCCCCCCTGCAAAAATAGTCTAAGGGCCCCCTTAACAAAAAACACATATTTTGTTTTTTTCTAGGGTTCCCATGTCGGTGGCCTTGCATGCCCCCCTTCTCACACACCTTACTCTCAGGTCCACCTCTCATTCTTACAGCCCCCTATCATCCTCCCCCCTTTCATCTTCACACTACCCCCCCTACCCTGTGTCTCACTCCTTTTCTTACTCTTCCTACCTCTCTCCCCATCTCTCTTTCCCCCTCACTTACTCTTTCCCCCTCACTCACTCTTTCCCCTCCTCTCTCTTCACACAACCCTGCTTCTCACTCAATTCCTCCCCCCCCATAGACACACATTCAATCCCCCCCACACACTCAATTCCCCAACATACACACATTATATTCCCCCCCATACACACACACATTCAATCCCCCCCCCACACACTCAATTCACCCACATACACACAATATATCCCCCCACCACACATACATACTCAATTCCTCCCCCACTCTCATTCCTCCCCCACACACACACTTAGATCCTCCCCCACACACTCAATTCCTCCCCAACACACTCAATTCCTCCCCCACCCCACGACTCCCCAAACACACACACAAAATCCCCCCCACACATCCTCAATCACAACACACACACAGTCTAAATCACAACACACACACTCAATCACAACTCACACTCAATCATAACTCACACTCAATCACAACACACTCAATCACAACACACACACGCAAAACACATGTACACTCAATCACAACACACACACTCAATCACAACAGTCACACACTCTTTTACCTGGGGGGGGATAGGAATGATCATGGCCCGTGAGTTGCTGCTGACTAGTGTGGGGAAACAGGCAAAGGGAGGAGGGATTGTCTGTGTGCAGTGAATGCTCTGTCCCCCACATCAAGCAGGGAGAAGCAGCAGCAGCTGGGGAGGCAATTGAGCCTGACCTCGAGTACAACTACCAGTGCTGTCTGGCAGGACCCCCTGCGCTCTCTCGACTCCCTCCCCCCTGCTGCATTGCAGGGTTTAACAGCACGGTAGTTACGCCACTGACTGTGGTGTCAGTATCCCTGTGGTAACACAGAGTGGGGCGTAACATTTACTGCTCTACTATTAACCCCCTACAGCAAACTGGTATCCCCTAACTAAACCCAGTGTTGTCCCCAAGATTATATTGTCACATTTCAACATTACTAGAAAATACAAATACAGTACAGTATATACGTCTGGATATACAGTCTGTATCAGCATTAAACAGATCTACACACAAATATATCCTGAATTTTCTAAGTTAACCTTATCAAGGTAGTTGCATCGTACACAAACTGTGCGTACAGTGAGTTATTAAAGCATGCATATTAAAGCAACCAATATTCTAAAAGGTGCATAAAGAATAGTAACAGGTATAGGGCACAATACCTTTCTGGTCCTGGAGGCAATGGGTCGGAACATAGAGAAATACAGTTAGTGTAAAGATTAGCATAGGAACATTTGACCCAGGCAGGATCAGACACTCACTAGAGTACAGGTGGATAGTACACCCTACCTACCAATAATGAGCCAGATCGGGTTTCCTAACCATACCAACTTTACCATTGGGTACCTCCACACAGTGAACCAGTTTGGCCTCGTTTTCATCTACATCTTCCACCTGGTCCATGTAAATGCTTGCCCAATGTGCCATATTCTCACTATCCTATCTACAGTACCCTGTCAGGGCGTGCCCATGCTGGGAAAATACATCTTAGTCTTGCATTGTAACCAGTGAGCCCTGAACATATCTACAATATCCATGGTGTCCACCGGAACATATGGGTACATATCCCCATGTCTCCTTGACCCTATCCTGGATCACCCGATCAGCCCGACTCAGTTGAGTTAGTTTATGGCCCATTGGGGCACCGGGTAGGAATCCAAAACTAAAGGGTCCGACCCGGAAAAAGAGAAAGGAACAGAGGGACGAGAAGAATACATGTGTACATCACTTGTACTACATGAAGGGTGATGTGTAAGAATTGTATCACATTGGATTGCTCCCATCTAGACATTACTACACAAGCTGCAAAGAAATGGCAAACATTTGAATACGCAGCTAAAGAAGAAAAGAAATGTTCTTCAAAGAAAAATGATTATCTAAAACTGGCTGCACTCCAGAAGTGTCAATAGAGCAGCCTTTATATTATTGTCAGGAGAATACAATATTTACAGCATTACACTGTACATCCAGACAGAGTCCTTTTGTTAAAATAAAACACAATTTCTTATCCTACCAGAAATGCAGTCTCCAAAGAAAACCATACAAAGGCTCTTCAACTTTGACTGTGTGGTTTTGCAGAGCAAATAATGGGAGGTTGAGGCAGGCAGGGAGTTTTCAGAGATGAAGCCTGCTCTAATAATGCCACAATAGAGGAGGATCAAAGTCCTTTCATGGACAATATTGACAATTTAGGGCAGTGGTTTGTCTATTTTGTATCTTAGAGAAACTCATGATTCCCTGAATTACTGTTAATGTCCCCCAAAGCTGGCATGCAGCCCCTGGCATAATACATCCAGAGAAACACTTGTCATCAAATCGTTGCCTCACCTTGTAGTGCATGATCCGGATTGGAAAATAGCTGACTCCAACTATTTCCTTGCAGCAGTTATGAAATGACATGGTAATTAAAATAAATGATATTTGGAATAAGTGACATGAGGTTCATGCATGGTTTACCAGTTAATGGGAATGCAATCTTACTGAGATTTGTAAGTTTGGTCTCTTGTCAGCTCAACAGCTGTAGCAGCTGCAGCTACATTATACCACCCATGACGGGCCCATTCTGCCAAAATAATAACCACAATAAGGTCATTTTATTTGAACTATTGTCCCCATTGTGACATTTAGGAGCAATAGGGAAATTTGTCCAAAAATGGCCACATCAGCCGCTCCAGCGGATATAGAATAAACCCTTTAGTCATTATAAGCAGTGGTTGACAAATCACCAAAAAATCTACTCGCCACACAAAAAAATCTACTCGCCACCTAGTACCAAACGTGTGCTGCTTGGGCCAATATTTACTCGCCCGGGGGTTAAATCCACTCGCCCGGGGCGAGCAAATGTATAGGTTTGTCGAACACTGATTATAAGATTGGAGAAGGAGCAGCTCAGTGAGCAAAGACACTGACTGGCACTGAGTTTGGCGCAAGGGAACCTGGAATTCCAGGTGTCAGCTTCTTGTGACCTTGGGCAAGTCACTTTATCTCCCTGTGCCTCAGGCACCAAAAACATAGATTGTAAGTCTGCAAAATGTCTCTGTAAAGCGCTATGTAAAACTAGCAGCGCTATACAAGAACATGCTAATATTATTATTATTATTAGATGCTGCTGATAATCAACACTTCATCAAAAACGTAGTTCTGTGTGATCTTTAAGCCTCACACATTTAACAGACTGTTGAAACCATCACACTATGAGTGAATTAGGGATACGAAATAAGGGTTTGGTTTAAGCAAAGAATTCTCAGTACAAAGGAATTTTTGTTTTGCTTACTGTATGAACCAGCTTATTACTGTAACAGCCCGATGTGAGACCAGTTACAGAAATACTAAATAAATATGAACATTTTAGAGATAGAGGGATAAAGTGCTATTTAATCTGAAGCTTATTGATCCAGCTGCTGTCTTTAAAAAAAAGGGCAGATGTGTCATAAGGAGATTATGAGCATTTGGCCTTGTGATTCCAATAATTATGCACATTTAAAAAGACAATGCATCCTTTTTGAGGTTTATTTACACATCCTTGGCAGCTATGATAGCCGATAATGGCCAAGTCATGCAAATGGCAAAATACACCCCAAAACTCCACATATAGTTAAATAAAATACATATTTTTTTTTTTTAAATCAACATTTCGGTCTAACCTTTAATAATTTCCCCTCTGAAAAGTTAGCCCTCCTTAAAACTTACACATTGTTTTTTTTTTTTTATGACAGTCTCTATTTTTATACTAAACTACATGGAATTATGATCACTGGAACCTAAGTTCTAAGCCCCAATTATCTCTGATAACATGTGTAAGTATTAAGTCCAGTATTACTTCTTTGTGACTGGGTTCCCTTACCAATTGAGAGATGCCCCTTACAAGTACACAGGATGTCCCTGCTTCTGGCGGAACATGCAACAGATGCATGCCAGTCCGCATCTGACAGATTGAAGTCGCCCATGATCAATACCTCTCCTTTAATTGACATATTCGTGATGTTCTATAGTAACACCCTATCCAATTCCTCCTCTTGTCCTGGCAGTTTGTGGATCATCCCAGTATGAATGACATGTGTTAAAGTGTAAAAGCGATACAAATTATACCAGTACAACATGTTGATAAGCAGTGTTGTTATCTAGCCCACGTAAGATATCTAATGGGTTTGATATAATTGAATTATTTTTGCATGTCTTTTTTTTTTTACTGCATTCAATTGTTATGAGAGCTGCTAAAACTTGAAAAATGTGATGTTACATTTGTGCGGATAAATACATCTCACTGTGCAACTGCATAATTTATCCCCCAGTGCTAATTTATGGAATAAAAACACAATTTGTTTAATTTGCATGACAATGAGCCACAGGAAAAATTAATGAACAACACAGTCGTCTTACTAATTATCCTCTGCCTATTTCGAGGACCAGCCTTAGCTTCTCAATTGAAATAGAAAGATGGATGTTATGTGAACAATGGATAATGATCCTGACGGGACTAGAATTTGTCCCTAGCAAAGTGACACATACTGAATTACAGAACCTCCTGGCTGCCTCCACATAAGTTCTATAGCTCCGCAGTTTGGCCATGCTGCACCAATACTCTACTATCCATGGACACTGCTTTATACACTGTGCACATTGATTGCAATGGTGACTCTTTTGCTCCTAAAAACCATTTGCTATGCTCTGGTCTACTGATAAGTGTCATAAGTGGAATTTAGGACTAACTCCACCTCTTGAACCAATATTGTTAATGACATATACTGTATACATCACTGAAATGCTGCATTTTAATCAGAGATGGGCGGACTTGCCTGAATCTGATCTGTGGATTTTCCCAGATATCTCCGATCTACACAAATGAAATCCGAGGTTTTTTTTTAGGATATGTCTATTTGTCAAAATTGGCAATGGGCTCGTATTCACGGATTTTAAGGAATCCGTTGACAGACTCAATTTAAAACAGATCCGTGGAACAACACAGTGGCTTAAACTTGAGGCTGCCTCCCTATTTATATACTCCTCTTCCCGTAATAAATCAGCTTGCGGATTCAGGCTCAGTTTGCAGGTTCAGATTCTGAATCTTTTGGACGAATTTTCAGTCATTGGAAAACAAAAACTTGAATCTGCCTTTTTGAGACTAAATAAAGGAATTCCACGGACAAAAGGAACTAGCCAATCCACGTCGCACTTGGGTTTGGGCAGAAAATCCGCCTATCTAGTTTTAATATATAGTAAAACCATGTTAGGGTTGTTGGAATATTAAGTACTTCAGACAGTAAGGGCTCTATGCAGTAAGCGCCGATAAGGCGTTTTTCGTCATTTGTTGCCCTCCCGATTCAGTAAGCGCCGATAAGTGGAAATTATCGGCAAGTTTTGTTCCCGATAAAAACTTATCGGCAGCCGGGTGCCGATAAGCCACTTATCGGCACTTTTTGAACTCGGTGGAATTCAGGTAGCCCCGATCAGCTTTTCGCTGCTGATCGGCACTCCAGAATGGAGAGTTTTTCATCAATCCAGCCCGCCAACTAAAGTTGGCAAGTTGGTGGAGGAGAAGCATCGGCAAGGGCGACACTTAGAAAAAAACATCCATTTTTCCTGTCTGTGATTGATGCCGGGGGTCTCCGGAGCTGATACCAGCACCGGAGCCCCCCGGCATGCATCCGAGGCAGGAAAAATGCATGTACAGCCCACTTCATTACCGTAGCGGCTGACCGCTAAGGCAATGAAGGGGTTAACCCACCGTGCCAGTTTTATTGTGGGTAGCGTGGGTGGGTGAAGAGGGTATTTGGCCCTTGTTGTTTGTTTAGGGCTTGCGGGGGGGGTTGCGGGTGCACTTAACCCCTCCACGACCGTAGCAGTCAATTCCGCTCCGGTCATGAAGGGGTTAAGGCCTCCCGCTACCCACCCGCAAGCCCTAAACAACCACCGTTGGGGCTAATACCCCCTTCACCCACCCCCGCTACCCACAATTAAAAATAATCACACACAGCAGCCCCACACAAAATAAATAAATAAAGATATCTAAATAAATAAATAAATAAATAAATAAAATATTATTAATATAACACCAACAACCCCTAACATACACATATATGCACATCAATGATACTATAGGCCGGCGGGGGCCCTCGGGTGTTACCCGCAGGCCTGCAGTACCAATTATGTGCCCCCCCCAAATTAATGTCAAAACACATACATACTTATAAAGAAATAATCCCCCCCCCCCCTTAACACATACAGTATAGTAATGGGCACAATTACTATTATCCACAAATGGATAATAGTGAATGTGCCCATTTTAAATACATAAACACCAATCAAGACATTAAATACATATAGTACTCACCCATGTCCGGCTGCCACGATGAAGGCCATCCTCCTCTTCATCCTGCCCATGCCCCGTCCAATGCTGCAAAACAGACACAAGAATAAAAACATCCAAAGTAATGTCCCCTAACCCCTTAATCACAATAGCGGTTATTAACAGGTACAGTCATTAAGGGGTTAACCCACCCTCACCCACAACTCGGGAGGCCTACATACCCTCCCACACTAACCCCCCACCCCGTGAGGCCTAACCACCCTCACCCACTACCCACAAGGGAGGCCTACCCACATACCGTTGGGGAAAATACCCCCCCCCCCCAGTACCCACAATAAAAACAATACACAGCCCCACAATAAGCATCATTCTATTTATTAAATACATTACCCACCCCCTGTGCCCCCCCCATAAATACATGATTTATCCTTTTACATACAGGGTTCATAACACAGCCCCACGCGAGTCCCCAGTGGGCTGGCGAGGCACCTGACAGACCTACAGGGTACCAGCAGCTAGTTTCAAACAGGTTATGGAGGCCTGTTGGTGGGTCCCGCCAAGCGCCATGGCCCCCAGGTGGTCTCCTTGGGTCACCGTGGGCCACAATTGGGTCCCCACGGTAGGCCCGCGGATGTCTGGGGGCCTCGGGTCAGACCCACAGGTGTCTGCGAGCCTCGGGTGGTTCCCACGGGGGTCTGGGGAACTCACGAGTGCTCACTACAGTCCGCGGTGCCCCCACGGATGTGGGACCACCGCTTCATCCCCACAGACTATGGGTCCGCAGTGCCCCCACAGATGTGAGGCCACCGCTTCATCCCCACAGGTGTCACCCGTGGAACCACCAGCCTGATACCCGTGAGATACCCGAGGAGACCGCAGGTGGTCTCCAGAGGTCTCACGCAGAACCACGGAACAAACCCTGAATGTAAAAAAAATAAACCTGGCCTATACATTCAATACATGCACCCCCCCCCCCCAACACCTACAGTACAATAATGTGTGTGTGTGTGTGTGTGTGTGTGTGTGTGTGTGTGTGTGTGTGTGTGTGTGTGTGTGTGTGTGTGTGTGTGTGTATATATATATATATATATATATATATATATGTATATATATATATATATTTGCATGATGAAGCCACTGTACACATTCATGGGTGAAGGGTGGGTATCGGGCCAGTGTGGCTTAACCCCTTAATTACCTTTGTGGTTATTATCCGATAAGGTGTTTAAGGGGTTAATTGATATCTGAATGTAATTGCAATGTATTGCCTTTGTATTGGCTATGTATTTTGTGGACAACGAAAGACCAGGATGTTGCTGGCGACAGGGGCTTCTTATTGATGAGGTCAGTAGTACTTTATTTATTGTAATATGCTAGTTAATGTGTTTAATAATGGGCAAATAATCTATTATCCCTATCTGGATAATAGTTATTTTGCACATTTTTGTACTGTAGGTGTTGGGGGGGGGGGGTGTATGTATTGAATGTATAGGCCAGGTTTATTTTTTTACATTCAGGGTTTGTTCCGTGGTTCTGCGTGAGACCTCTGGAGACCACCTGCGGTCTCCTCGGGTATCTCACGGGTATCAGGCTGGTGGTTCCACGGGTGACACCTGCGGGGATGAAGCGGTGGCCTCACATCTGTGGGGGCAACGCAGACCCGTAGTCTGCGGAGATGAAGCGGTGGTCCCACATCCGTGGGGGCACCGTGGACCCGTAGTGAGCACTCGTGAGTTCCCCAGACCCCCGTGGGAACCACCCGAGGTCCCGCAGACACCTGTGGGTCTGACCCAGGGCTCCCAGACATCCGCGGGCCAACCGTGGGGACCCAATTGTGGCCCACCGTGACCCAAGGAGACCACCTGAGGGCCATGGCGCTTGGCGGGACCCACCAACAGGCCTCCAGAACCTGTTTGAAACTAGCTGCTGGTACCCTGTAGGTCTGTCAGGTGCCCCGCCAGCCCACCGGGGACTCGCGAGCGGCTGTGTTATGATCCCTGTTTATAAAAGGATAAATCATGTATTTATGGGGGGGCACAGGGGGTGGTTAATGTATTTTAATAAATAGAATGATGCTTATTGTGGGGCTGTGTATTGTTTTTATTGTGGGTACTGGGGGGGGGGATATTTTACCCAACGATATGTGGGTAGGCCTCCCTTGTGGGTAGTGGGTGAGGGTGGTTAGGCCTCACGGGGTGGGGGGTTAGTGTGGGAGGGTATGTAGGCCTCCCGAGTGGTGGGTGAGGGTGGGTTAACCCCTTAATGACTGTTGCAGTTAATAACCGCTATGGTGATTAAGGGGTTAGGGGACATTACTTTGGATGTTTTCATTCTTATGTCTGTTTTGCAGCAGCGGAGGGGGCATGGGCAGGATGAAGAGGAGGATGGCCTTCATCGTGGCAACCGGAAATGGGTGAGTGCTATATGTATTTAATGTATTTATTGTTGTTTATGTATTTTAAATACACAGGGGGTGAATGTTGTTTATTGCTATGTTTATTGGGGGCAAATGTCCCCAATAAACATGCTATTCTGCCTTAACCCCTTCATTGCCTTAGCGGCTATACGCTATGGTAATGAAGCAGCATTTATGTATTTAAATAATATTGTGCGGAAGCAGGGGGTCCCCTGAGCTGAACCGCATTGATCTGTGGCTCAGAGACCCCCTGCTTCCCAAGTTACAGGCCCCGGTTTGGGACATCGGTTACAGTGTCGCCGCCATATTTATAGCGGACACGGCGCAATGGGGCGCTATAAAGATGGCGGCGACACTGCCACCCGATGACACATACCGGGGCCTGTAAGTCGGGAAGCAACGTGGTTCAGCTCAGGGGACCCCCTGCTCACAGTACACTATTATTAAAAATACATTCATGCTGCTTCGTTACCGTAGCACATAGCCGCAAAGGTAAGGAATGATTTTTTATTGATATATGTGTTTTACTGATAGTGTAGATGTGCAGAGGGTCTCCGCTTTGGTTTTAGGTCGGGGACCCCCTGCTTCCCGAGATACAGGCCCCTTTAGGGGGTGCCGATATCCCTCTGCTTTGTTTACATTCCGCGGTCACGTGATCAGGACCTTTAAATGCAGAGGGATACCGGCACCCCATAAAGGATAAAGGGGCCTGTATCTCGGGAAGCAGGGGGTCCCCCGACCTGAAACCAATGCGGTTCAGCTCCGGAGACCCCCTGCACATGTACACTATCAGTAAAAGTTGTTTATAAATACTTTATATTTTGCCGATGTTTGCGGTGAGAGAGCGGCTGGTCTCTCTCTGCTGCAAACACCTATCGGCAGAAAAGGCCTATCGGAAGGTTATTGGGAGCCAGGCTGTATCGGCACAGGCTCATCGGCAGTTTTGCTTTCGCAGTGATTCGGCAGGGATCGGCATGGATTCGGCCCTTGCTGAATACTGCGAGGGCAAATCGCAAAAATAAGGCCTATCGGCAACTCTTGCTGAAGAGATTTTATCGGTGCTTACTGCATGAGGCCCTAAGTTCCTCATACATCAAACCTGAATGTAACCAATCAGTTTCCATTTATCAGCACCGAGGTTGCCAGGATGAGATGCAGGGTGACACTGTCATTTATTAGAATAAAACTAAATGGTCCAACAATTGTTTCAGTTGAATTGCAGCTAGGCCGCAAAACAAATGCATAATGTACTGTACAAATAAATATGATTTCATTGTGTTCCTTATTACATACACTAAATATATATAACCCACCGAGTGCACCACACAAAAGATCTCTATTAATAAATAATCATAAAAGACACTCACAATCAAGGAGCCATGTAGTGATGCAGTGGGGGGGAGGGTCAGAGTGAGGATGAGGGAGGGATAGATGATTTACTTCTCTCATACTATGACCACCTTGCCCAAAAGGTTTCCGCCCACACCTTTTTGGGGTTCTGGTTTATTGGGTAATTTTTTGTTTTATGTTATGATAGTATAGTAACGTTATTTTTAATAAATAAATTTAAAAAAATATATAAGAAAAATTAAAGTTCAATAGAAAAGAGAGAACGGTAAAAGGTGTTATGTTATTACGACTGTCACAGCTGGAGGAGTGCAGACTGGTCAGTTTTGCCCAGGTGGTTAATTTGGAGGAATGTGAGGGGTCCAAAGGATGCGGTCTTGGGTAAGGGCTGGGTGCTGTGGGCCTGAGGGTTTACTCCTAAGAAGAACCACAGGTCTTACGAACCATGAGGGCTCAACTGGGTCTTGTAGCAGCGGTGAGCATAATCAGGTCCATTGGGTGGGGTTACTTGCTTACCAGATCCAGGTGTGTTGGTGTTTATGTTTAATAAAAGGCTATGGCTATTTGTACCCAAACAAGGTTTTTGTATTTATTTGGGTGGGTTTATTAAACAGAACGGGCGAGAATCGAGGGTGCAAGTGTCATGATCTTGATTGCAGTTACAACTTTAAAAACGACTGATTCTGCGTACAGTATTTATTTTAAGCTTAGATATCTATAGAAACTGTAAAAAAAATTCGGAGTTGCTTATACATATAAATGTATTCATTTTAATGAATATTATGACAAAGTCTTAACCTATCGCAGCATATAGTATTTGTTAAATATGTTGAAGCTCAGCAATGCCCCAGAAAAAGTTTTAAAACAAAATTAAAAATAGCTTACCCCTTGGGGGTCTATGGGAACCCGTCCGCGGGCTACTACCCTCCGGGGACTCCCTGGGTCCTAATATACTTGTCATTTTTGTGTGCAAGTTTTGACACACACAAAAAATACAAATATGGCCATGGGGTCAGGAATAGAAAGTCGCAAAGTGAACTCCTGATGATGTTGCAACTTTCTTTAAGCCACTGGAGAAAACCCTGTCTCAGCGGCCACTTTGTGTTGATCGGGAAAGTATACTTGCCCAGTGGACAAACGTCTTTGACGCTGAGGAACAGGTTCTTCACATGTCGAGGGACCAAGAATCAGCTCTGTTGGACCCTCCAGTTCAAGCACGTTTTAATAATTAAATAGTGAGCACCGTGGATGGCTGTATTAATTTAACAAAGATCTTCTTTATCTTCCATGATGTAGTTCAAGGTTCTAGGAGCTGCGCTGGTCGTGGAGAATTGTACATTTATTGTAAGTACAGTACACGTGATGAAAAAAAAAAATCTGAGGTTTGGAAATCACTATACGTAATAATTTCATATATAAATAATTCTAATGTTGGTTCCTCACAAGGTATCACAAGTTACAACGAATCTGCATAATTCAGATTAGATTTGGTCTTCAAATTTTTTTTGCAACATGTTTCACAGAAGAACTTACTGTACACATGGTATCAGATGCGACTTTACCTGGTTTCGTGAACTTGAGCAAACACTTCACCCAATACCAAAAAACATTGACAACAAGTAAAACATTTTCCTCTGAGTTGCTTAGTACTGGAGGTCAGCTTGGCTACTAAAATTGAGTTGCTTAAAAGCACATTTATTAAAGGCCTCCCTGGTACAAGCTTCTTTCCAACCTGCTCTCATTTTTGATCTATAAGTACTATGGCAGTGGCACTGAAGATCTTTTACAAAGCTGCTTTCTTTTTATATTTGCCTGTGAATATAAAAAGGATCTATAATAAAAAATATATACCATATTGAAATCATATTTGTGATTGCTGAATAGTGATTCAGTGAATTTGTGATTTGTAAAATAGTGTATAACCTTCTATTTTTCATGGAGTAGTCCTTAAAAAGGAGCTGGGGCTCAAGAGGGTGTAATAAAACACACAGACAAAGGAGGAAAAAAAGGAATTGGTATTTGATCTACTATTATTCATGAAACGGTAAATCCATACATGTACTTTAGTTGTGTTACTGTATCTGTGTGCTCATTTGCATGTCATTTCCTAGAATCCCTGGCTGCAGTGGAAGCATTGTATGCTAAGAGATAATGGGGAAAGGCAGGGTTGCTAAACTGTCTGAGTCGTGAATGTGCTCACAAATATTTGTTAGTACAGTACATCAAGAATTTGTACTAGAATACTAAATGGATTTTCAAGGTCAATCCCAATTATTGCCACTAGATGGCAGCCACGGTCTTTCATAGTCGTTTCATGACCACAAATGTAACAGTTCCCATTTCAATATACTGTAACAGTTCACATGTGGCGAACTAAGGCCTCGGGCATGGTCAGCGCTTAGGTGCTGACCTGTGCTGAGGCGTGCTTACGCTCGGCAGTGAGCCCCTGCAGCCGCAATAAGAGCGGCTTTAGTAGGGGCTCGCGCACGCTTCCGCAAGCGTGCGGAAGCATAGGTCTTAGAAAAAATTTAGTTTCAAGCGCTCACGGGAGCGCAGGGCCGGTCACGTGAGCGGTTCGCCCAATGAGGGCGAACCAGCTCCGTGACGTCACTGGCCCGCCCCCCGACATGCCCCCAGATGGCGCGCTAACCAAGGCCAGGGAAAGCACCCGCTTTCCCTCAACCTCAGTGCGCCTCCGAACGGCTGCTGCAACCCTGGACGCAGCCTAAGGGATAATCCTGCAGATTTAGCTGGCAATTCTACATACAATGAAGTGGTCGTTAGGGATATTTTTGGCCAAAAGTCCACAATTATCCACTTTGGCTTATGTAATGTAGAATAAGGCCCTTGGGGTAGTGTCCCACTCTGTCGGAGGATAGTTAGGGGGGAGACCTGGGCTAGGTTATTAGATGGAAGTCCCCCAAGGTGTATCTATGAATCACAAAGAGGGGTGAGAGCCTTGGTGATGCAACCTGGGCTAGGTCTCCCACATAAGGGAGATTTGGGGTCATCGGACATGTTGAGCATACAGATGACCTAAATGAAGAGGTCCCTGCTCCCTTATCGCCCTCGAGGATGTCCACCTGACCTCCCATCTGGGTGCCAATCTTAACTCATACCCTCCAACACCCCAAATCAGTGCCCCTGTCAGGTGGGAACTGGAACCCAAGAGCCATCTTGTCAGGAGACATTGTGCGTCTGTTTCAATAAATATGAATATACTGTAAATAACCTATTTGTGATTTTTTTTTTTTTTTAATTAAACCTCTTCATGATATCTAAGATTAAGATGGCAGTAATAATAATCTAGTCCTAAATATTTTCTTCATTATTGTTATCATTTTGCTTTAATTAAACGTGTTCTGGAAAGATTCTGATAAGCGGAATCAGCCCTGTTTACTGATATGCAAACCGCAAGTTAAATCAGGGAGCTACCAAAAGCCCTGGTACACCCAAGACAGTACCAGTTTGCACATGTTTGCAGAAATAGGGCCGGGTTGGTAGCAGGCAGAATAAAAGGCATCTGAAAATTCACCAAAACTATACAATAATTCCCTTCACCTACAGTATCAGAGATTATATTTAGAGCTGCCCACAATTCTATCTACATTCTACAATATGTTTCTGGATCACATTAACCTGTCCCAGTAAAGCCTTCCAGAAATGTTGGAGCTTTAAGTTATTAGGGCCTTATCAAATATGTGTCAAAGCTAAAGGGACGTGTTTGGACAGAAACCCCTATTGTGTAAGGTTCCTGTCAGGGTATTTCTGGAACTTGATCTTACGTGGCCATTGCGACCATCTTGGATCCTGGCAAACCACTGCCTGGATTTGGTAATTGGCTGCACCAGCTCCAGGCTCTTAAACAGCAGCCAGATTCTCCCAGCTTCTGCATGAACATGGTATTTTATTCCTTGTGTTCCCGGACCCAGTCAGTTCTTGTTCCTGTGCCCTGTTCCTGTGCCCTGTTCCAGTATAATAGTCCTGTTCCTAAGTCTTGCTCCAGGTTCTGGTTTGTCTGCTGCTCTGGCCAGGTTACTTGTCCTCCTGCCTGTGGGTTCCCTGTGGCAGACTCCAGCCTGTGACCTCGACCTTGCATAGCTCTGCCACCTGCCTTGACCTCTACCTGCATCCCGACAATGACTACTCTAACAGGACTCTGTCCCTTGGCTCTGGTCAGGGCTCATATACCCCTACGTTATCTCTGCGGGTCCACTTCCTATCGGAGACGAGCATCGTTATACATTGAATTCTGTAATTATATCATGAGATATTCAGAAGTTTAATCAACCGGGCACTTCAGAGGTTAATGTTGGTTAAAAATTGTCTTAAAAATACATGAATTATTTTATGGACAGACGAACCGCTTTCCATGCCCAGTTTTATGTTCTGATCTATGGATAAAGATATCTGTTCTTATAAATTAGGGGATTGAAATATGGCTGCCCTAACACTAGAATAAATGTAACACCTTTTAAATATAACTTGAAAGAGATGTCTTTGTTTTCTGAAGAGTATTAGGGTGTGTGGCTAAGATAACAGTATCAAAATTGTGTAAATGTATTAAATGTGAAATATCCTTGGCCTCACAGCAATTCGCAAGAATAACAAATAGATATTTGTAACAGTTACAATGCGATGAATCAAATGATGCTATACACTTCATGATTATATAGTTACATAGTAGATGAGGTTGAAAAAAGACATACTGTAAGAAATCCAATTTAGCAATAATTATATTGTAATGAATGAATCTGTTATCAAAGGCAGAATGTTAAAATATACAGTATAATAGTCTGGACTTTCCTTCATATCTATATATTATATCTGATTGTATTTTCGGTTATAGAGTTATTTTGACGGTGCAGCTGTCCTAAAAGGTCAGAGTAGGCAGAAACCCTGTTTAGGTTTGACACTGAGTGACTATTGACAACTGTGACTTTAGCTGAGAGTAGAGGCTGTGACAAAAGCTCTGAGACTCTTCCAGTCCTTACTGTATTTTGGTATTCTATGTTTAGAATACGTGTGCTGTTTCTTATTCGATCATAGTTTGAAACTGCAGGACCTAATTTGGAATAGAAATATATATTAAGAGAGCTGATTCAAGGAATATTATCTGGATAAATACAACAGTGAGCTTAGTAAGCTTTAGGAAGGAAGGATGGGGAGAAGATAGGCCAGAGGAAGAAAGACCAGGCCAGAGTGATGATATCATGAAGAGGAGAAAGAAATGTTAATACCTGGAGAGATTAACAGAAGGTTACTATGTGCAACTATTCTTAAGAATATCAATCTATTTGAAACATCATTGTCATTCTTACTATTTTTGTATGTAAGTAATTATTTTCAAAATAAACGTTTTGTTTTTGTGTGCAAACGACAAGAATGCTGAATTCTGTTATACTGACGTAAATCTACAGAAAAAGCGAATTTAAGGACATTTAACACATACGTTCCATCAAGTTCAACCTATGCTAAGTTTAGACGACAGATACTTTATCCTATACAGTATGTGTACTTTATATATTTATATACAGTATATTGATCCAGAGGAAGGCAAACAAAAACCCCAGTGAAATATCATCTAATGATATCTCATAAGGGGAACATAAAGTCCTTCCTGACTCAAAATATTGGCAATCAGATTACTCCCTGGATGCTTTATAAATGGGCATAATTATGTTTACTTCCCTTTCATCCATTGCCCGCTTAATAATAATAATTAATTATTAATAATACAAGATAAGATCTTGTTTGCCTTTGCAGCTACTGGATGACTTTGGGCACTATTGCTAAGCCTGCTGTCTACAAACACGCCTACTTTTTTCTCCATCATGGACCCTCCTAATTTATCGGTAAGAAAGATAGTCCAGGCACTCGGTCTTTGCAAAAGGAGATATATTTAATCCATCATGAAATCCAACGCTTCGAATGCGTATAAGCAGTCTTTGTCAAGGCACCTTGACAAAAACTGCTTATACGCAGTCGAAACGTTGGATTTCATGCTGGATTAAATATATCTTCTTTTGCAAAGACCGAGTGCTTGGACTATTTTTCTTACCTATGTGACTTCTTGGGGACCTTGCAGGACGATCCCCCCTTGGTCCGTGGGCACCAGCAAGGTGATACCTATCATTGTACTATTGAGTGTGTGCCAGATCACCCTTCCCCCTCCTAATTTAGCCCCATTTAACTTGTAAATTGCCTGTTTATACTTGTTTCACAAATGCATAACCATACATCTATCTGTATTAAACCTCATCTGTCATTTACCTGCCCAAGTTTAACTACTGTGAAGAGCTATGTACATTAATGGCACTATATAAATAAAGACATACATACATACATACAAGTTTCCAGTCTATCCTAATCCTTCTGAAGAGATATTACATCCTGCTCTGATTATACTGTACTACCTTACACAATTTAGTGTCATCAGCAAAGATGGAGACTTTGCTCTCTATGCCAACGTTAAGGTCATTAATAAACAAGTTAAAATGCAGGGGGTCCCAGTAACGAGCCTTGAGGTTCTCCACCGACAGCCTAACCTGAAAAAGTTCCAACTCTCTGTTGCCTGTCCTTCAACTAGTTTTCAATCCAGGTGTAAATATTTTTATAGAGTCCAATTTGCTTTATTTTGTACATTAACCTCTTGTGTGGAACTGTATTAAAAGCTTTTGCAAAATCTAAGTAGACCACATCAACTGCATGACCCTGGTCTAAATTCCTACTTACCCCCTCAAAGAAACTAATAAGGTTATTTTGGCATGACTTACTGTAGCCTTCATAAATCAATGCTGACTATTACTAATATTTTTTTTAAATGAGATATTCCAGAATATTATCCATACTAAACCTTCATGTAGCTGCCTCACTATTGATGTCAGGCTTACAGGTCTGTAATTCTCCCGTTGTGATCTACAGTAGCTCCCTTTATAAATATAGGCACTATGCCTGCGTTACGCCAATCTTGTGGTACTGTGCAAGTGGAAATGAAGTGCTTGAATATTAGATGTAATGGCTTGGCTGATGATTAGGAAAGATATCTGTTTGTCATGCAAAACTATGAATTAGGTTGTCATATTTCATATTCAGGCATGCATATCAAGTAAGCAGACACAACAGTGAAGATGGCATTTGTAGAAACAAAGTTATGAATTATTCTAAATATTAAGGCAAAGTTTAAAAGTCGAAAGGAAGGGGTTCTTCCTTAATCATAGAAATGTAACCTAGAGAGATTGATAAAATGTGTGTAATGCTCATGCTGCCCGCAAACCAGACAAGACCCAGGTACTCAGGTGGGAAGGGTGAACACCACACACGCACAGCAGCGGAGGCGTGCCCGGAGTGTGGTATTTGAGCGTAGCCGGGTCTGGGCTGGAGTAAAGGGTTAGTCGGGTACTTGCCGGATCCTGGGTTGTAGAAGGTAGAGTAGTAGAGTCCGTAAGCCAATGGTCTGGGATATAGGAGGTAGAGTAGTAGAGTCCGTAAGCCAGTGGTCTGGGACTGGAGAGAGTCGCGTAGTCAGGTTCCGTTAGCCGAGTCCAAGGAGTATAGCAGACAGCGTAGTCAGGGATTGCCAGGGTCAAGATCCAGAGAGGGTATGCAGACAAGCCGGGTCAGGAATGAGGAGACTGAAAATACAAGAGCGAGAGCCAAGCAAAAGACCAGACAGCACGAAGCTACAAGAAACTATGCAGAGCATTGACTGAATGTGGCGGTGGAAATAAATGCCCCGCAGAGACCAATCAGGGAGGGGGTGGAGCGAGGGCGCGGTCCCAGAGGAGACCAGACTAGGAGCCCAAAGGTGAGGAGGAGATTAGGGGTGGTTGCGCGGCTCGGGAGCGTAGCTCGGAGTGACGCGGTTGCCGTGTGCAGAGTTAGGTGCTGGTGCGCGAGCACAAGAAGCCCGGGTCCGCGCACGCGCTGTAACACCGATGGGCTGGTGCGTGACCCAGAAGAGCCCTGGAGGATGCGGCGGGGACACCCACGGGGGCGGAGGTACTGTCGGGGCAGGTGCAGCGGCGGCCTCGGGCACCAGAGGCAGACAGGAGACTGCAGGAGCGGCAGCTGTGGCACCAGTTGAAGGAAAGGGGATAACACGTCGGACGGGATGTGCCCCCTGATCCCTTACAATGAGTAGGTTGAGACCACACCCAGAAAGGTGGGCATATGTTGTTTTCAATTAAGGGAATTTATACTATAAACCCTGCATTTGAATTATGAAGTAGATTTGCACTAAGGGAGTGTATATGCTGGAACCCGTGAAATCTCAATTTCCACTCAAGACCCTTGTGGATGTGGAAAACATCTTATCAAGGTTATACGATAACATAAATTAGATTATTTGTTTATCCTCTTTATTTGCTGAAACGGTCTGCATTTTTATACTGTATGTTCTTGTAATAATCTTTTTCTGTAACCTAAGCATTGCACTTGTTATATTTTAAATCTAAACTTTAATAAGTATTGTCTTTTGGCCTCTGATTGAACTGTTGCACGTTTTGTAGAGAGTAATAAACATTTTCAAACAGATTTTGCTAGAACAGATTTTTGTGTGTCAAGTGCATAGTTTTCATTATAAAAAGATAACAAAGGCTCATACATTTTTAAATATTTGGTAGTGGCAACGGATTAAAGAGATTTTGTAACGGTTTGAGGGCCTATATTATTCATTTGAGGGACCTTAGCAGAAGGTCTTTTTGTATTAACCCTTGCCACATATAAAACTCATGTGCTCCTAGGTATGTCATACGTGAAAAAGTCTATGAAGATTTTCAGATGAAAATGTCCCAAATGGCTGTTTTGACATACTGTAGATAGAACTTACGCCTTAGGGTGTCCATACATTTGGTCAAAAGGTCCATACATTTGTTTTGGCATATATATATATGTATATTTTTGATTATATATATATATATATATATATATATATATATATATATATATATATATATATATATATATATATATATATATATATATATATGCAAATACAACTGTATGCTCATCTGTATGTCTTAGGCAGGTCTGCAACCCCGCCTTTCCCCATCATCACCCAGCATACAGCACTTACACTGCAGCAAGGGATTCTGGGAAATGACATGCAAATGAGCACACATATATATATATGCCAAAACAAATCTATGGACCTTTTTCGGATTAAGATCTCTATACTGTAGATGTCTTTTAGGATTTCCGCTGTGTGCCAGATTTGATCTCCCCTACAAATTTAGTTTAAAAAGCCACAACACCCTTCCCACAAGTCACATGCCTCCTTTTCCGCACGTAATGTTTGAAAAATGATCTACAGTAAATTAACCTTTAAAGTGTCAGTAAATCTAACTACTGTATAGCAGACTACAGTACATTGAAGATAACATGTGTACTAAAGTGACAACACCAAGTAATTACATAAAAATATGTTTTATTTAAATGATCGTTTTTAAAGAAAAATTAAGGGATTATTTTGTATTTATTGTTTTATTAACCCACTACTACTGTTTTTTTTTTGTTTTTTTTTACAAACAGACCCCTAATTGGGTATCAATTTTCATAAAAAAAAGTTACACTATTTATTTTTTAAGATTTTTTATTTAATGAGCTTTCATTTAAATAAAATATGATGTTGTCCACTCCTTCTGAATCCTGCAAGCAGAGTGCTGTATAATTCTGTAAAGAAAATGAAATCAAATGTTAATTAGGATTCAAAAGCAGTGCAGTATCAAAGCAAGGGGCATCTTAATTTAGACGCAGAGGGATCACGCAGTGCTAAATACTTTCACAAAAAAGCAAACCCAAGCTTATGATTTGTTAATTGATCTGTTATTTACCTTGTAGTTAAAGTAACATGCACTGTGCTACTGTACGGTATCTCTAATCTCTTAATACATGTTTTTTATTCAACTACTGTACTGCTGTCTGGGTTTTTAGGGTATTGGGACAAAAAAAAGGGCAAATCAGGGGTGAAAGGCGTTTAAGTGGAAGGTCTGAGGTTGCGTGGAATGTTAATATGATGGTGATTAGCACTCTTGTTTATTTCCTTTGTTTGAATCAACATCCTACTATCTGAGTCAACATTGTTAGGCAAAGCGATGAGTCCTCTAATTAATGCTGATTAATTGTTCACACATACTGTACTGGAGTTGTCTCCTCTCCCCCAAACAAGCACAATGGTACAGAAAGCCAAGTGAATGTTTCCAAAGTATTTACCATAGTTAATGGTGTTTTAATGGCCACAATGCACAATGGCAGATCTTTTATTTTAGAATATGCATGATGGAGGGAGGGGGGTTGTCTATACTGATTAAAAAGTCATTCAAAATGAAATTATTTTAAATGTGTGCTGAGACGCATGCATAGATAACTGTTCAACCAGCCATGACACGTGTAAATGCGTTCCATGGTGTAATGATTACAGTAACAGATATTTTGTCAACGTTAAGAAAGGTTGCATGATCGTAAAGTAAACCCTATAACATATTAATATTAACATATTATGAATTCTACTCTTAAGTACTTGTGTCGTTCAATAGCCTCACCGTTGCCACCAAAAAATATATTCAATGTGCCATCTTGTGGACAGGTGCGGAAATTGCAATTAAAATGAAAAAAATAAACACCTAACTGCAGGATGTAATTTCGTAGGTTTCTTGTTTCTTCTCACAACTTGCCTTGTACCTGGAACAATAAATCTTGCTACATCTGTAGGTGAGGGGCAGAGGAGTTACAATCATTCTGCATACAGGACATCATTAGTGCGGAGTAAGTTATTTTCCCAAGAGTACAAGTAGGTAATTTAAGGGTGGAGTTTAAAAGGGGCTGAACTTTTCAAATGCTTAGTCCCCTAGTTTATGCTGTGTGACAGTAGGCAGCACTTTTATACTTTTCTTTTTTTATTGATTGTTCAAATTGTTTTCCATACTTATCAGAATAGCTGGACTCTTCAGAAGTGGAAGTCAGCTAGTTAAAACCAGTACAAAATAACTACAGTATTTAATTTTCTTTTGACAACACTGCTAACTAATAACATTCAAAAAAACGCTTTACCTAAAATTAACCTGTGAGTTGATAGTGCTAGTGCACTAGTGTACAAACTATACTCCTAGTTAGATGCCTGTGATCACTCAATGTGTTAGGTGCAGCATATAACAATAAGTGATATGTGAATGAGATTCCTTAAGTGGTGTTACCCCTCAGATCGGAAGGCAGCCAAGGGGGAAAGATATATGTCTTCCCAAAAACTTGTTACAACAGATATACAGAAACGAGAAACCAATCCCTGGCACAAAATGAATTTGTAATGGTACCAGTCCCAATGTTATATATTGAACCAGTTCCAAGAACTGAGTGCAGATCCCGATTTGTCTCTTAAATTGATGTAATTCCTATGGAAAAAAGAAAAGGGAAAATGTGAAACGCGTAGGGTGGAGCCTATTCTATCCATCAGTGCTGAGGTGAAGCCTCTGATGAGGTAGCGATGTTATCGGAGGAGGAGACTGGAAGAGTCGCGGCTGAAAATGGTGTGAGAGACACCATTGCAGATCGTATTGGGAACCGAGTGGGATTCGTGGATCGAGTTACAGTACATGATCGTGATAAAAGAACAGTTTATATCCTCTGCCTTTTGACCTTTCTACATGCTGTAATTAGGCATTTAAAATGCGCAGAGGTTATTGCTGAATGGGAGTACTGCACTATGGTCTTTCTCTTTTCCTTTTTCCATAGGAATTGAAGAGACAAATTGGGATCTGCACTCAGTTTTTGGAACTGGTTCAATATATAACATTGGAACTGGTACCATTACATATTCATTTTGTGCCTGTATTTGTTTCTCGTTTGTGTAAATGTAATTTTCTTTTGGTTAATATACAGTTGTTGCTTCATGGTACTGTACTGAAGCCATTCGACAAGATATAGCAAAGTTTATTGTCTCCGCTCTGACTAAGGTCAAGCCGGGTCGGTACACGAAGAGTTAACTGCAAGAGAACACAGGGCAGGGAGCAAGGCACAACGACCGCAGGAGCTCAAGGCTACAACAAGTTATGCTCAGCAATGACTGGGAGTGAGAGCAGGGTACTTATGGAAAACAGGAACCAGTAGCAAGGGAGGCGGAGGCGTGGCCTCCGCGGAGACAATGATTGGCTGCAGGAGACAAGTGGGCTAAAAGTACTTGCCAAAAGTACTTGCCACGCAGCTGGGGAGCGGTGCACGTAGTCACGTGTGCGCGCTGCGCGAGAGAGAAGCATGGAGCGTCCAAGGGGGAGGAGCCAAGCTCCGTGGCACACTATAAGAGCTGCGCATGCGTGCACACTCTGTAAGCAGAGCGGGGGTGCGCGCATTCGCTGGTGCCAGAGCGGAGGTCTGAGCTAAGACAGGTAAGGAGGGAACACGTCGCAAAGGACATGTTCCCCGATTCCTTACACTTTGAGATACTGTGTCTATAAAGATGGGTGAATTATTCAACCAAATTTGTATTCCCTGTGAATATGCAGGTTTTTTTTTTTTACCATTTTTTAATATTCACAAGTTTGGAAGAAGTTGCCAATAGTTAAAAAAAAAAAAATATATATATATATATATATATATATATATATATATATATATATATATATACTATATATATACTGTGGTCGACAAATCACCCAAAAATCTACTCGCCGAACAAAAAATCTACTCACCACCTAGCCCTGCCCCTAGCCCCGCCGTTTTTTACATTAATTTATTTATTGCATTACATTATACTACAAATAGACCTTGTTACGTGTGTGTGTGTGTGTGTGTGTGTGTGTGTGTGTGTGTGTGTGTGTGTGTGTGTGTGTGTGTGTGTGTGTGTGTGTGTGTGTGTGTGTGTGTGTGTGTGTGTGTGTGTGTGTGTGTGTGTTGTATGTGTGTGTGTAAATGTTTTATTTAGAAAAAAAGCCAGATGTGAATGACTAGTTTCCTGAACCCCATAAGTAGTTCCTGGACGCCCTCGCGTCACAATATTTAAAGCAGCAATCCCGCCTTGGATCTTACCTGATCCGCAGTCCCTCAATGTCCAGGTACCTCATTCCCGCAATGTTATACATTGGAGGGGTGGTGTTCCTTACCTGTCTTCTGGTTTAGGGGGGATTCCGATGTCTTCCGTGTGAAGCTCGAGAGTTAGATCTGGAAGAAAGCAGTATAGGTTATTTCGGTGTAGGTATAGGGCAGTTAAGATATATAGGGTAAATAAGAGATCCAGAGTGCGAGAGAGAGAGAGTGTGGAGAGAGAGAGAGAGAGAGAGAGAGAGAGAGAGAGAGAGAGAGAGAGACAGACAGAGAGAGACAGAGAGAGACAGAGAGAGACAGATAGAGAGTGAGACAGAGAGAGAGAGAGAGTGAGACAGAGAGAGAGAGAGAAACAGAGAAAGAGACAGACAGAGACACACACAGAGAGCGGCACACACACAGAGCGAGATAGAGACACAGAGAGAGAGAGACAGAGACAGAGACAGTGAGAGACACACACACACAGAGAGAGACACACAGAGAAAGAGAGACAGAGAAAGAGAGAATGAGAGAGACACAGAGAGAGAGAGAGACAAAGACAGAGAGAGAGGGCGACAGAGAGAGGGTGAGGGTGACAGGGAAAGGGTGAGGGCGATAGGGAAAGGGTGAGGGTGACAGGGAAATGGTGAGGGCGACAGGGAAAGGGTGAGGGCGACAGGGAAAGGGTGAGGGCGACAAGGAAAGGGTGAGGGCGACAGGGTGAGGGCGACAGAGATAGGGTGAGGGTGAGGGCGATAGGGTGAGGGTGAGGGCGACAGGGTGAGGGCGACAGAGATAGGGTGAGGGCAACAGGGATAGGGTGAAGGCGACAGGGATAGGGTGAGGGCAACAGGGTGAGGATGACAGGGAGAGGGTGAGGATGACAGGGAGAGGGTGAGGACGACAGGGAGAGGGTGAGGGTGACACAGGGAGACGGTGAGGGTGACACAGGGAGAGGGTGACACAGGGAGAGGGAGACACAGGGAGAGGGTGACACAGGGAGAGGGTGAGGGCGACAGGGAGAGGGCAACAGGGAAAGGGCGAGGGTGACACAGGGAGAGGGTGAGGGTGACACAGGGAGAGGGTGAGGGTGACACAGGGAGAGGGTGACACAGGGAGAGGGTGAGGTTGACACAGGGAGAGGGTGAGGTTGACACAGGGAGAGGGTGAGGTTGACACAGGGAGAGGGTGAGGTTGACACAGAGAGAGGGTGAGGTTGACACAGGGAGAGGGTGACAGGGAGAGGGTGACACAGGGAGAGGGTGACACAGGGAGAGGGTGACACAGGGAGAGGGTGAGGTTGACACAGGGAGAGGGCGACAGGGAGAGGGTGACAGGGAGAGGGTGAGGGTGACAGGGAGAGGGTGAGGGCAACAGGGAGAGGGCAACAGGGAAAGGGCGAGGGTGACACAGGGAGAGGGTGAGGGTGACACAGGGAGAGGGTGAAACAGGGAGAGGGTGACACAGGGAGAGGGTGAGGTTGACACAGGGAGAGGGTGAGGTTGACACAGGGAGAGGGTGAGGTTGACACAGGGATAGGGTGAGGTTGACACAGGGAGAGGGTGAGGTTGACACAGAGAGAGGGTGAGGGTGACACAGGGAGACGGTGAGGGTGACACAGGGAGAGGATGAGGGTGACACAGGGAGAGGGTGATACAGGTAGAGGGTGACACAGGGAGAGGGTGACACAGGGAGAGGATGAGGGTGCCGCCGACCAGCCATCGCCACCCGCAACAGCGCCAACCCTGGTGGAGATAAGGGAGAGGATAACGGATGACCGGGGAGCCAGAAGGGACCTGGCTACACATGAGCAAGAGGGAGGCAAACTACTAGCTATGCTGTTAACTTATCAATGGGATACATTGCAGCGATAAAAGGAGGAATGAGACCCGTGTCCAACAAGGGATATTAAACTCTGGTGCAGGCCAATGGGGTACAATAACATTCTAACCAAAGGCTGCAGGAGAAAGCTACATAAGCTATGCAGTGGGAAACTGTACAACTGCTGCTGAACCAAGCTGTGCAGGGTAATGTAACCTAGAATGAACCAGCTGGGGTAAAAACAAGGCACTATATCTGAGGGATTAAATCAAAAGCGAATTATCCTAAAGCCAGAGTCCATACTTCAAACAGGATCCCAATCATTCAGGTATAATACAAAAAAATTATACATGTGATATACTGTAGGGGCCATCCTGCCTACAATATGTCTAAGGGAACTGCATGCAATAACACTGGATGGGTATTTTGGTCTTATTCCTTCGTTATGCACCATCCAGACTCTTGCGTTCTTCTCAAGGATGTCTTCTTTCTACCCCCTTTGTATCTAAAGCCCTCTCCCGCCTTAAACCTTTTTCACTGACTGCCCCACACCTCTGGAATGCCCTTCCCCTCAGTACCCGACTAGCACCCTCTCTATCCACCTTTAAGACCCACCTTAAGACACACTTACTTAAAGAAGCATATGAATAGCACTGTGGATAATACTGAACACATGATACATAAAGTTTGGCCCCCTGTAGATGCACTTTCCAGAACTCCTTCCTACTGTCTCTGAACGTTCTCCCTACCTACCAATGAGACTGTAAGCTCCTCGGAGCAGGGACTCCTCTTCCTTAATGTTACTTTTATGTCTGAAGCACTTATTCCCATGATCTGTTATTTATATTATCTGTTATTTATTTGATTACCACATGTATTACTACTGTGAAGCGCTATGTACATTAATGGCGCTATATAAATAAAGACATAGAATACAATACAATAGCTGTCCTTTTCAATTTAAATGCTACATGCACAACATGAATCCACTGGATGGAGCCAAAGAACAAGTCATTTTTTGAAAACATTCAAAAGGAGCAAAGTTTCAAGTCTTCATGGAAATATCCCTGTTGGGCAATCTTTCCATATATACAGGCCAGGTACATGTTATGGGTCTGTTGGGTCTGACATGATCCCAGTCATTAGGTTGGTGACTTAGGCTTATTATGAACTCTATATACTTGGTATGAAAATTCTTATAGGAAGTGTGACGGGACTCATTTAAATATACTCTACATAGCCATTAGCATATCTGCCTACCAGTTGTGCTCCTTTTTCAGCAAACGCATGTCTCCCTAATTTATTTGGAGTGATGTTTGAGGGGATATATATACAACTGGTGACTGCTAACAATTTAGAAGGCTTTCTCTCTCTCTCTCGCTTGCTCACGCACTCTCTTGAATGGTGAATTTTAATGAATCGGCCTGGATTGTCAAGCAGAAAATCTGTGTGCGGAATGGAATTTGGCAAAATAATCAATGAAATTTTGGGGAACCGAATTGTGACAGTTTTGCCCATCTCTAAATATGTGCCCCTTTTCTAGTAATAAAGTAATGTACATACTGCAGTTCACATGTCTCAGACAGGTCCTCAAACCTGCCATACCCCATAATCACTCATGCAGTGATTCCATTGCATTCTTGGTAACGACATGCAAATATACATGCAGAAGTATTATATGGCCTCCAGCTGGACTCACATGCTGATGTGTCCTTGCACCCACCTGTGAATCATCAAGAAGAAAACAATGATAATGTCTCACTTACAAAAATATATATTAATCATATATCTTTTCTTGTCTTTTTAAGTGGCTCATCCATAGGATGGTGGGAGAATCCAGCAAAGGGGCTCCCTTGTAGTAAGTCATCCGTACCCACAGTGGTATGCGTAAAGGATTCTGCCTAGTATATTTTTTAATCATAACTGGACCTGTGGGTCTCTTAGAGCTGATTGGTGGGTCCCTTACAGCAGGGGATTTGGGCTGAAAGCCCGGTGTCCTCTGGGTAAACTGGAAGATTCCATATGGCTGCAGGGTCAGAGTTTTCTCCAGCGGCCAATGGAAAAGCTGCAATGTCATTGGGGAGATAACGTCACTTCTAGAGATGCGCAAAACTCTCGTTTTTTTCCCCTCAAGTTCGATTTCATGTGAAGCGTTTTGCCAAGCCTGAAAGGGCGAATAATGTCACCAAATTAGTAAGCTATTTACCTATATATATATGAGACCCATCAAGGTTGAAACAGCTGTCTGTGGGTGGTTTTCTGGGTATGCACCTTAACCCTGGCTGTGCTCAAAGCTGTGACCATGCAGCAAGCTTAAGCCTATAGGGAACCATGTTAAAAATGGTTATTGAGGCAAAAAGTGACACTGTGTGCTCATTTGCATGTCATTTCCCAGAATCCCTTGCTGCAGTGGAAGTGCTGTATGCTGGGTGATAATGGGGAAAGGCGGGGTTGCAGACCTGCCTAAGACATGCAGATGAGCATACAGTTATATTTGCATATATATATATATATATATATATATAAATATATAGATGTAAGCAGCAACACTCCGACTTTAGTCTTTTGTCAAGACTCCAGAAAACACAACTAGCAAGTACAATATATACCCTCCGCCACACTCCTGGCTTTGGAAAAAGCCTGCGCAGGTGTGGGCTTAACCAAAGTAAACAGGAAGTGAAGCACCGACGTGAAGCACCGACGTGAAGCACCGACGTGAAGCACCCGAAGATGAAAATGAGTGAACAATAAAGAGAAGATAAAAACAATGAAAATGTAATGGGAAGGCATCTATTAAAGTTATTAGATTCACACAAATATTAAGTAAGTATTGATGAGTCCATTAAGCTTTAAATGCTGAAGAGCCCAGAGCTAGCCTATGTGAGGCGTCATATCCATAGGCTTTTGCACAATGTCTAGTATATGCATATGTCCAAACGCTGTAAAAAAGGGCCTACAGTAGGACAAAACTTGCAATAACTAAAATAAAGAATCTAATACGCACCCCCATGTATATACATCACACATAACGGATGAGAGAACCAACCTAATGCTGTGAATAGGCAGGAATATTCCAAGATTCCTCTAGAATTGCCTAAACGGAGTAATTATAGGCTTAATGGTACGCTGCCTCCTCTATCAGTATTCACACATTGAAGTGTTATAAATAAACACGTGTGATCTAGGAGGGGTAGTATAAATTAAGTTGTCTTCTGGTAAGTGCTCAAACATAGCAAAACAACACCAGCAATTGTTAAATCATATCCAAGTAAAAATATATATCGCTAAGCCCATCCCCTAAATCCACGGCATCACCGCATTGTAAAAAAAATACCAGCCTGCATCATGCTAAAGAGTGACATACTGTAGGGCAGAGCATAGAGCCACATAAATATTAGGAGCAAATTTTGGTAAATAGTATTTGTAATCTTTGCAAACGGGCCGGGCCGGCTTGATGGTAGCTCCATCTTTGCCCCTGCACAACCCCCGTGCTTGCAGAGGCCCCGCGCTCTTCTGCACAACAACATCTGGATGCCCTTTTTTACTGTAGGTTTATGTCAAAGCAGTCTTTAGTCTTCCACTCCTATGTACTTATGCGCACTCCCATCTATTCGGCCATCTATTTATATATATATGTGTTACTTTTGTATCTATCTGTATACATGTATATATCTAGATGTAGGTTCCTCTATATCTGCATATCTGTATATAGGGTACTTTCTATTTATCTGTATTTACGTGTATTTCTAATTACGTATAATTTTATCTTTCTATTTCTTCACTATATATTATACAGTACCTGTTAATTCAATTCCTTATCTGCTCTTCTATTCCCTTGATTTAATTTACCAATTAATATGCTTTCTTTTACTCTTTACCCAATATGTCACTCTGTCCCTCAACTCTTTCTTACTTTCTTTCGCTGTCTTTCACTGTGTTTAACACACACTTTATAACTCTTTCAATGTTGTCTTTTAACATTTGACTCCCATTTTCTATTTTCCCACCTCCTCCCTTCAAACGGTCCCATACTCTTTTAATGTGACAACACAGACAGCACAACACACCAAAGCAGATGGATGCCCAATGTAGCAATTTGGGAGCAACCCTTCTAACCCCTCCGATAACACACCAGGGGGCAGCAATGTGCACCCAGGGGCCGCGGTGGAAACGTGACGAAAAACAGTACCAAGAAAAAGAGGCATTCAGAGCGAGGCAGGCGACAGGCAAATGGGAGGTCAGACACACAGGTCATTAATGGAACATCCAGCAGAGAGAAGGGTCCAAATAACAATGTGTAAAGTTCAGCAAGGAACAGGTGATCCAAGCAAGCAGCAACGCATAACAGGAATTATCCTGTTGAAACAGTAAGGAGGGTAGCGTTAGTTGGACTTTTATAGGAGCAAACTAGGAAGTGATTCTGCTGAGCAACAAGTGGCAAAGCCTTAAAAACCGGAGTGAGTCAAAAGCATTATTTCAGGGAAAGAGAGTCAGCCGGGGAAACAAAGCGAGGACAAGAACGAACATGCAGTCAGGACATGACAGTATCTCCTTTCTCTGGAAGGGCCTAGTGTCTGCAGGGTCGGGCAGGTCCCTTGCTTAGCAAGTTGCCGGGTGGGAAACTGACAGACCGACCTTGGTGCGTGTAAATTGTTGACGGGTTCCCAGATTCTTGGGACTGTACCCTTTGCAGTCTGCATACTCGAGTCACCTTTGTTGAACCCGAAAGTCCAATATGTCCTATATCATATTCCCACCGGTACCATCTTCTGTTACCACGGGTGGTTCCTCTTTTAAGCAAAGATACATGAAACACAGGATGAACTCTCCAGCGATGTGGTAATCCCAATTCCACCATCGTGGGATTAAGGATCCAGACTATAGGAAAAGGGTCCACGAATCTGGGTTCGACCTTGGAGTGATAGCCCACAATCCGTAGGTGCTTTGTGGAAAGCCAGACTCTTTCTTTCTCAGTCCTGCACCACGTACTGGGGTGCGGTCTCCATTTTTGGTCAGCATATCTTTTATAGGTTCACTTAAAGAGCACAGCCTCTGGACTACTCTGTTCTTGACCTGGATCAGATGGTGCTCTGTGTCCATCCAGCAGGTACTTCCTTGATCATGTCAAGGGTTGGCAGAGAAATAGGGAGCATCTTGTGTTGCCTACTAGTGATGCAATAGAATGGAGAAATGCAAGTAGAGGTATGGATGTGAATATTGTAAACAAATTCTGCCAAAGGAAAGGAGATCCATCCAATTATCTAGAGAGGGGTTAATATAGCTACAGAGATACTGCTTGAGTATTTGGTTCACCCTTTCAGTTTGACCATCAGTCTGTGGGTGAAATACGGTGGAGTAATGTAGTTGGATTCCCAGACTAGAATGTGAGAGTCTTCCAAAAACAAGCTGTGAATTGGGGTCCTCGATCAGTGATGATGCTTACTGGTAATCCATGCAGACGGCTCTGTGAAAACGAGAGGCTTAGATCGGAGAGGTGGATACTGCATAGAGCCACAAAGAGTCCCATTTTCGAAAACATGTTGATGATGCTCCAGATTACCAACATCGGAAGACCGTGATGACATCCATAGAAAGTCTTTGCCATAGATTAACTGGCACCAGCAAAGGGTGACGGAGTCTATTTGGACATTTTTACCCAGCACATATTCGAGTCCTAGAACACGTCAGGAACATTAAGAATGCGCAGAGGGACCTTGATGGTTTTAAAAAAATAACTAGTGTCGCTAGGCACTTTTTGAACAAACATGCGGCGGACACTACGTTATTAAGGGCCTTTGCGCTTGATAAAGTCTCCCTTGGTATACGTGGAGGCGACCTGGAGAAAACTCTCCTAAAAAAAGAGACCAGGTGGATCACACAAATAAACTCAATGATCCCGAAAGGTCTGAATGACTATATTGGCTACGCCATGTTTTTGTAATATACTGTTCAAACTCTGCCTGTATATAGGTAAAATGCTCTATATTCAACCTGATGAGTGCACTTACTGCATGTATTTTGTCTAATCTTTTAGATACTACATGCTACTGAGAGGACAAAGCTAGAGATCTTCTTGACCACTGACCATATCAACTATGGATTTTGGAACACATCTTGCCAAGACGTTACACCCATGCAATCAAGTCTTCACCTGATGCATAAACAACATAATATTGGACAATATCGTTTGACTAATATAACCCAGAGACATTACAAGTCATCAGCGACCACATGGAAGGAATTTACCCCCATGCGCTGACCTTAACTGTGGATGCCAGAACGTTCACAGTTTGATCACATTGGGTACAAATTTTCATGGCACACTTCAGGAGTTATGAAGAGATATGGACATTATAGACTCATGCATTATTGACTGGACTTCGTCAAACTTTGACCATTTTGATATATGGCATACATGTTTTTCATTTCCTTTCCCCATTGTTTCTGTAATACACAAGGCTGGCTCAGTCTTGTTAGTCATCCCCATTACTGAGGGCTTATAGTTCACTCTAAGATAACTATATGCAGGTACACTGCAGCTTGCTTTCATTTAGGTAGCGTTGTTGTAATGCCCAGATACTGGTGCTTTTTGTGGTACCACTTAGTTTCGTTTTGAATCAGGCTTGCTGCGGCTCTGTCTAACACATGTGTACTATAATTACATTGACTTTATCAATATCTTGTACATATGTGACAATAGACATCTGCTTCTGCCTCCATACTTATGTTAGACTGGTGTCATAGTGCAGAACCGCACGGATCTATAGATATGCCTAGCGCGCATGCACGATGCGCGATCCTAGTTAACACACACCATTAGAGTATCGTGAGGCTCTATGCACTTGCATATTAGACATGGAGGGGGACAGGCCGCCTTACACACATGCGCAGTAGATATAACTGTAGAACTCGGCATTTACAAGCCACGCATGCGCAGACTACACCGCGCGGACACTATGCGTGCCAGCATGACACGCAGACATGGCATACAAGAAGTAACTTTCCTCAAACACTCGCAGCTGCTGCCGCTCGCATCCGATTTTGGCGCGAATAATATCCCTACATAAACAGTCCCCAGCTTCAGCTCCCTCACCACTCCTAGTCAAAGTCTCTGGACGAAACGCGTCGGAGTGGGGGTGCTAGACAGGACCCCTGACCCATGGCTCACGTAATTATGCTACCCTGAACCTGTGCAACAAAATTTTTTTGGACTGTGACAATTTATTCTTTATTTTCATTAGGGACACTGACTTCAAACACCAGGTTATTCAATAGGCGTTTATCAGGCATTTTCCTTTATATGCTATTAACACGCTCTAGACATTTAGGGTCATTTATTCATCTCACCACCTGTTCCTACAAGTGACATACTTATTCTGCTGGTATTAACCATATACATTGTATGTTCATGTAGATGTGGGACGCTTCGAGACTGTCATTAATATTTTGATTAGTCCATTTTTTGGTGTATAGTGTGTATAACTTAGCTTTGTATAGGTGCCTGAGAACCCATTAACCTGCTGTGACATTTTGATTTACCCTAGTGTTTTCTGAGTCACTATCCTTTTCATGCTTATGGTTGACGATTTTAACCGTTCCATAGTGTTGTTCACTTGTATTTAAGGGTAGCACCCGTGACAGGGGTCCATGTCTATTTTTTAAGTGTTTTTAATCATTTACTGTTTATCTATCCCTTTTTGCACTGTGTCAAATTAAATAAACTAAATACATCAATTGCATACCTGAGTGCTCCCTTACGGGTTACTTTTTCTCTTTTTCACTCATATTACCCACAACCCGTGAGCACCGCCAAACCTTACTTATGAAAAGTTAATAATTTATTTTCTTTGGCTTATGGTGGCGTGAATTTTGCATAAGTAGATGCGAGGTTTTTCTTTCCCACCCCTCCCCCCGCCTTTCCCCCATTTTTTGGAACATATTACATAGTGTTGAACATGTTCCTCTACCTCATTTTTCATTTGAGGCCACCAAAACAAATGCTGGATGAGTTTGAAAGTCTTTTATACTCCTGGATGACCTGCTAATGGGATGTCATGACACCACTCCAGCAATTCTACATGTGTCTTCTTTAAAGGTCCAAAAATCTTGGTTCCTTTGTATATTAGGCCTACCTCACCAGGGGTACATTTGGGATGTCTTTTAAAAAACTGTAATTCATGTAACTCTGGGGGAGTGACATTTAATTGAGTTTCCCAGGTGGTTGGATCAATAGCTATGATATTCCATAACCTTCAGAGGTTATGCAGTGGTTCTGGGAGATATCTATCGGTGGTAAGTAGAGGGGAGAAGGCATCGGCCTTCCCACTTTTTTTTCCTGATCGGTATGAGATAACATTATGAAAACAGCAAAAACAACATCGATTTAGCATGTCTAGGATTAACACACCTAGCTGACTTTAGGATCATCAGGTTTTTATGATCCATGATAACTTCAATGGGTGGGAAGCACCTTCCAAGTAATGTCTCCAGTGTTGGAACCCCTCCTTGATTGCCAAAAGTTATCGTAAATGGAGTTGTTTAGTTCTGGACCAGTTCATTTTTGTGAATGGTATGCTATGAGATGCACAATATTTTCCTTATCTCGTTGCGACAAAACCGCCTCTAGAGAGCGGTGTTAGAGGCATCAGTTTCAAGAGCAAAACTTTTACTGATATCTGGTTGTCAGACTGTGCTGGTCTCTGAAGTGGGTATTTGGGAAAGAGTGTCTGGGACATCAGAAACGACAACAGATTCCACGAAAAGGGTCTATGCTCAGAAGCAGGGGTCTCAGCTCTCTGAGTGACAGACGGGGTCAGCAAAATACCTAGGAGTAGGGATTCTGCGAACAGGTTTAGAGAAACAAACGGCTCCAGAATACTCTTAACTGGAGCCAGTATTATTGCCGAAAGTTCAGGGGACGTAGCCCCGAGAATTTTAGCTGAGTCAGGGGACATAAGGGGTTCATCCTCTGAGGCTAAGGAGGTGTCCCTGACTGACAGACTACAGGGATTTACCAAGGGAGGTTCATAGGGCTGACCTGTAGGGGTTAACATAGGAAAAACCTCAAGGTTTAAATTACTCTGTACCTGAGAATCAGGGAAATAGGAACTAGTCTCCGAGAGTGGGGTCATAGGGGGTTCTGCCTCTTGCCCTAGGGACCTAACATTTGACTGCGGAATACTAGCGTTAGCAGTAGGGACCTCACAGAGCAGACTAGCAGGGGTTAAAACAGAAAAAACCTCGGGAACAGAGCTTAGAATTTTTGAGTTAGAAAAAGAGGGCAAACAGGATTCATTCTCTGGTGCTAGGGAAGAGACACTGACCTGGGGAATGCAGGGATTTACAGTGGGGGACTCATAGGCCTGACTAGCAGGGGTTAAGACCGGAATAACCTCAGGGACAGAATTTAGGGAGGTTAACTCAGGATTAGGGAGCGTGGCAGCTTCTTCCTTAGTGGGCAGCGACAGAGAGATGGTTTGGCCATTCTTAGGAGAGGGAGGTACCCCCACAGGTTTAGCAACAGGACTGGCAGCATAGGAGATCTGCCAAGCAGCAGCGTAGCTGGCAAGGAGGGGGTCCTGTTCTTTTATACAAATGTCAAGTGTTAAGGAAAGTACATGAAGTATATCCTGATATTGATCCAGCATGAGGAGGGCGCCCTGTTCCACTAGAGGAATGTCCAGTGATGAGGCCAGGGCATAGAGTGTCTCTTGGGCGTCGAACAGTTCCAAAGGGTACACGTTATCCCAGGTTAAAGGGGAATCAGGGGAGCGTATACAATCAGCTAGAGACCGTTTTAAGTTCCGGATGCGGCAAGCCTTAAGAAAGAGATCACAACGGCATTGTCTTTGCAAAGGGGTTAAACCTTCATACGTATACAGACCTTCAATCAAGGCTATTATTTCACACAGATACTGGCCTTCACAGTGGGACTGGTACGCAGGCCGGGACATAACTTCAGTTGGAAATTTGCCCACCCCCGCCACGGCGCGGTCCGGTTTTTGTTGGCCGAGCATACTGTTTCGCCGATGCTCGCCACAAACCGGGACCGGACTGCGGGGCTGAGGTGGGGTTATATAATCACCGACCTTAGTCCACGCAGACTGATCCGGAGTGCGCAGTTCATAGTCGTACATCGCAGGGTCAGGATGGAGAAGACAGCATCGTCGTTAATGAAGCAGGAGTTCGGCAACAGGAAGTCAGGAGTTCCCCGCTTCAGCTTAGGAGCGTGAGCGCGGGGGTGGCTTCTGCGCCTCGGCCCATGATGCCGATCTCAGCAGGAGGAGACAGCAGGCTGGCCGAAGTTCACCGCAGGGCAGCGTCGGGAAGAACCAACGCTTCAGCGTAGAGGTCCAAGGCAGGCCACTGCAAGAGGATAGCAGCAGTCCACAGGAAAGGAAGAGTAGCCACTGCTAGGAGGGAATGCAGCAGGTACCAGGGCTAGCAACAACGCTTCAGCACAGACGTTCAGGACAGGCCACTGCAGGGGGATAGCAGCAGGCCGCAGGAACAGAAAGGGTAGCCACTGCTAGGAGGGAATGCAGCAGGTACTAGTGCTGGCAACAACGCTTCAGCACAGACGTCCAGGGCAGGCTAGCGCAAGGAGATAGCAGCAGGCCAGTGCTGGCAAACAACGCTTCAGCACAGACGTCCAGGAACAGGCCTCTGGATACTCAGGAACTTGAAGATAAGAACACTTGGAGTAAGGCCTGGGGCGGTTTGTGGCAGAGACAGTAACGTCCAGGTAGGAAATTATGCTCGGCGCTGGTTCAGTGCCAACGCCTAGAATATAAAGGGCGGAGATCCAATCACAGGAGGAGGGTGTGTGAGTATTCCTCCAATGATGTATCACCGGACAGAAGCTGCAATTGAGAGGCAGCACATGTGCCTTTGATTGCCAGGGGAAGCTTGCAACTGCATGATACTGCAAGGCTATAGTCAAAGCCAGTAGTGGATTCCTTACACAGACTACCTGAAGGCCTCAAGTTCCTGGGTGAATAGTCAAAGGAAGACAAGCCACCCTATGAGTCCCACGAGCAAGGATCTGACCCTAGTCCAAGAGCGAGTTGCGAGGTGGCATCTACTCTGGGTTAAATATAGTCGAGACGGTGTATCTCTCTTGCCTGAAAAGGACGATGAAAGGATTATATTGCTTGTGCTGTGAAAATCCCAATAAACCCAGTTGCACTGTTGATGGTACTCCGGAAGTTTTTATTCTTGTTCTATGGAAGTTCCTGTAGGGATGACTCCCTGCCTATGGCAGAGCCCTACAGGATGGAGGCGCTGCACCACCACACTAAGGAATACTGTACCCCAAGCTCCTATATCATCGCGGAGATTCAGCCTCCTGGGAACCAACAAGTGAGCACCACAGCACCATAACACCATAGTACCAGAAAATCTCCCTTAGGTGGGGAATAGGGGTGTTACATACAGTATAATACAGAAAAAAACTCTATTAAAATGAACTCTTACAATGCATAAGCTCTTTAAAACATTGGAAATATGCAGGCAATGCACAGCAGAGGCTTTTCCTCTCACTGCCTCTCCTCTCGTGGATGCCGACATCTGGTGGTCAAGCCTTCACACTTCCGGCTACTAGTCCCGGATGTTTCTCCCTCTCTAGTGCAAACGTGTCTTTCTCTCTCTTCTCCCCTCTTAGGTTAGGATGAGAGTCACTCAACGCGTTTCACCTTTTACGGCTTCCCCAGGAGTGTTTGAGCCTCATCCCTTCAGACTTTCCTTGTATATCTTGTGTTTCTCTACATATCTCTTCTGTCAGCCATAAACATTCACTTGCTTTTCAGTGGAGGGTGAAATGTCATCCACATGACGCACGTTAGGTTCTGTAATTCTTTAACTGCTAGTTTCTTACCCCGACATAAGTTATTCCTAATAGAGCTAGGGCTCCTACATAATGCTTCAATGTCGCGAAGGACCAAGGTGTAGAACGTATCTATATAGCTCCCCCTTGACTGGAATGAATAAAAGTGGGATTTTGGTTTGAACAAGGTATGTACAATACCAATGGAGCTAGATTGATCATCAACCTCATTAGACCGTATATTTCCAAAGGAACAATCTGTCAAATTGTATTGTGATGAATATATCAATACATTCTAGTTCCGTGCATTAAATAGTGGTACACATTCAGATGTCTAGAGTTGATAGATGGAAACAGTGTTTTAATGTAACTTTACAATTAAAGCTGTTCAAGTCTACGAATAGGTCACACGCTTCAGGTGTAGAACTAGGTGCGTAATGAAGATCTCTATTCAAAAGTGAAATTTAAAGTATAAAGTATGTGAGGATAGATGAAATATACCTCTTGATACAGGTGTTTATTTAATAGTCTACTATTCTTCTCCTGTAGATGTTTTCCTGTTCTACACCCTGTTCTTTATCTCCAAACAGGAGTAGTGGGATTTTGCCTGTTTTTTCAGTCCCAAAGTGGGTATGGATCCACTGTTCGTGTGCTCCTGACTGCTGTGAGGACCTACACTGGGGGAACTACAAGATTCGCTCTGTACCAACAACTATGCAGTGTCTGCTACTTAACCCTTTCATTACTTAGTGGTTAGCCAATAAGGTAATGAAACTGTCTGCAATTTTTTGTATTGCACAGGATTGATACTAAAGGCTGTGGACACCCCCGGAGACTTCGGACACCCCTGGGGACCCACGGACATTCCCAGAGACCTGCGCCCCCCCCCCCTCGGATCTCAGGGGGTCCCCCCGTGAGTCTCCAGTATCAATCCTGTGCAATAAAAATAAAATAAAATGCTTTGATGCATCTTGCAATATCTTTAGCACCAGCCTTTAGCAAGATTTTAAAGTTCAATATGCTTATCACTGTTTAGTGAATAGCAGTTACTGGCAAAAAAAAAGTATTTTTGTTGATTGATTTGTTTAATTCTTGTGTTTTTAGTTGATTTTTTTTATTCTTGTTTATTTTGGATGTTTGTTTATTTTAATTCTTGTGTTTTTTTTATGCTTGCTTTTTTGGTACCTTGAGTTTTTTTAAGTGTTTGTTTTTTGTTAGGTTGCTCATTGACTGACATAGTGTCAAAGCATGCCCATATTATATGGGCATGCTTTAACACTGTGCCAATCAATGGGTAGCAGCGGTACATTTCTAATGTATTATTTTAATGTATTAATTTTAAGCAAATTTTTTTTACAATAGTGCAACACTGCGCCAATCAATGTGTAGTGGGGTGCAGGGTGGGGTTGTTGGCTCGGGGAGGGTGGTTAGGCCTCCCGGGTGGGTAGCAGGGTAGGGGGGTTAAACACTTAATTACTCTAGTGGTTACTAACCGCTAAGGTGATTAAGGGGTTAGGGGCCATTAGTTTGTATTTTTATTGGATTTTTGCTACCCATGGAGGACAAGGATGCCGAGGACGGTGATGAGGACGGCCTTCATCCTGGCAGGGGTAAGTGCAAATTTTATTTACTTTATGCTGTCTGGGTAATGTTTTATTTTTAATGGGCAAATGCACTATTATCCATTGTTACGCTGTGCTCACCACAAACTAGACGAGACCTCTGTACTGAGATGGGAATAGACAACACCAGCCACAGACACGGGGCCATGTCCGGAGTGTAGGATAGTCTTGGTAGCCGGGTATGGGTTGGAGAGGTCAGGGTAGTCGTTATACTTGCCAGGTTCCGTGCAGGAGAGGTCTGGAGCGTGAAAGGTAATATTGCCTAGGTCAGGGTTGGAGAGAGTAGGATAGTCGAAGTTCAATGCCATGGTCATGGTTGGAGAGGAGCGGAGAGTCAGAGAGAGACGAGTTCAGTATTCCAGAGGTGCGGATGGTCCAAAAGCAAGCCGGGTCGGTACACAGGAGAACAACACTACGAGTAAGACAACAGGACAGGGAACAAGGCAGGGTAGCAGAGGCAAACACAGTGTAACGAGAATCTATGCTCAGCCAAAGTGCCAGTGGCACATCTGAGCATAAATAGGCAGAAAAGACCAATTGAAAGAGAGGTGGAGCAGAGGAGCGGCATCAGGGTAGGCTGGAGATAGGATGAGAGGGGAGGTAGGTTATGGTGATGGAGCTGATGAGCTCTGTTGCCACAGAGCTCAGGTGCATCTCGGGCGTGTCACGCGAGAAGCGTGCGCCGAGGACACGCGACCCGATCCAGAGGCGTATGCTAACCCCAAAGTGTCTGGGGATGTCAGGGATGCGCGCTGCACGAGTTGAAGGCGCTCTTCTGCCTGGGGAAGCCCCGAGCGTGCGCGAGGGCTGTTTAGGAACGCGCGTGAGGAAGCGCGACTCTAGGGTCCTGGCAGCGGGTGCTGGTCTGATAGGCGCAGGCCTGCACATGTGCAGGGTCTGTGCAGGAGCGCTCGTGAGTCCGCGCAGTTCAGGGATCCTCACATCCATATCTGGATAATAGTAATTTTGCCCATTACTGTACTGTATGTTTTAGGGGGTGGGGTGGGTTGTTGGGGGTACAGTGGGTGAATGGGTTATGTATTGGTAGGTAGTAGGTATTTTAATGTTTATTGGGGGAAGATGGGTGAATGGGGTACTTGGCCAAGGGTGGGTGGTTAGGCCTACCGTTTGGGTAGCAGGGGGGAGTGGCTAACCACCATGGTAATGAGGGGGTTAACTCCTCCCGCAACCTTCCCGGTAGGCCTAAACACGCACTCTGGGCCAAGAATCCCCTTCACTCACCCCTTCTGCCCCCGATAAACCAGCTACTGTGCCTTAACCCCTTCGTTGCCTTAGCGGCTAGCCGCTAAGATATAAAGCTGCTTTAATGGGATTTTAACTAATAGTGTATGGGAGCAAGGGGTCTCCGGAACTGAACCACATTGATTTCAGCCTCGAGAAACCTCTACTTCCTGAGATACAGGCGCTGTTATGGGGTGTCAGTGTCCCTGCCATTTTTAAATCCTCCGCGTCACGTGACCGGGGGATTTAAATTCTGTAGGAGATACTGGCACCCCATAACGAGGACTGTATCTCGGGAAGAAGGGGGTCCCCGAGGCTGAAATCAATGTGGTTCAGTTCCGAAGACCCCCTGCTCCCTTACACTAGTATTAAAATACATATTTAAACTGCACAATCGCCTGTAAGAGCCGTGCACGGAGACGCGGCGTCTCCGTGCAGCTCTTCCGGACTGCAGTTTAAACAATCAGTAGCCGATCGCTAGGATTATAGCGCGATAGCACTTAGAAAAAAACAAGCCGTTCGATGCTACATTTTTTTAACAAACTTTAAAACACTTTTTCTTAGTGAATAAAGTTTTGATCCACATGCTTTATAGCCTGATAAAACAATGGAAAATCGATCGGCAATGCACTTTTATCAAAGTTTAGTGAATAGGCCCATTGACATTTAAAAAAATCTGAAAAAACTTTGCACATCTGATTTTTTTTTTTAATGATATTCTATGTCTTTCCTTCTATTTTGTTGGCATTTAGCTATATATATATATATACATACATACATACATACTGTACATACATACATACATACATACATACATACATATATATATTCTGAAAATATGAAGTAAAATATGTATGTAAATATCTTTGTGGATCCAAGGTATAGTTTTTGTGACACAAAACCATAATTATTTGGCATTGTTACATTGCAACAATAGTGTAATTAGTGTTAATGTGTTTTAGTCTTGTTACTTTTATCGCTTTACTTGTGATTTATACCTTTTTCAATTAGTGCAATATTGGACTTTCAATGTATCACATGTGGAATATTGGGATTTCAATTGATCAATTAACCAATGAAGTAACCCACCAGGAAATTAATTAATTGATCAATCACGTAATGAGGCAAGCATTTAATTTGACATAACCTGTAAAAAACATAATATATTTAAAACTGATTCACATTTTTCTCCTCTCTGAAAAACACCTTTCTAAAATGATAATTATATCATTACAATTATAATTATGTTTTTTGTTAAAACTGATTGATTCAAATACAAGCCATTACTAACAGATGAATCATTAACATCTGCTTTTACTTATCATGCATTATGAACTTCTATGTGGCTGCTAAGTGAATGGAGTTTAGTTATTGATCAATAAAATAACAAGAGAAACTTTGATTTTGTTTAAACGGCTAACCCTACACTTTAAGGCTGGTTAGAATCTATACATACAGGGCTCAACAAATGCACTCGCCCTCTCGCCAGGGGGCGAGTCTTACCTGCGGCGGGGTGCAGCGGTGTCTCCCGACATGCTCCTGCTTTCCCCTGCAGCTTGGGAGTGTGCCCCTGCAGCTCCTGTCAAAATGGCTGCGTGGCGTCAAATGACGTCGTGTTGCCATGACAACGGGATGCTAAGTGATATCACGACGTCACGCGACATCAATGACAACTTGACACCACGTGACGTCTTGATGTCACGAAGCGTCCCATTATCATGGCAATACCGTGTCATTTGACGCCACACAGACATTTCGAAGGTAAGGATTAAAGGTGGATAGAGAGGGTGCTAGTCGTGTATTGAGGGGAAGGGCATTCCAGAGGTGTGGGGCAGAAAGTGAGAAAGGTTTAAGGCTTTAGAAAACAAGGGGGTAGAATGAAGGCATCCTTAAGCAGAACGCAAGAGTCGGGATGGTGCATAGCGAGAAATTAGGGCTGAGATGTAAAGAGGGACAGAAAAGTGTAAAGCTTTAAAAGTGAGGAGGAGACTTGAGTGCGAGATGCGTGATTTGATAGGAAGCCAGGAGAGGGATTTCAGCAGGGGAGACACTGAGACAGATTTAGGATAGAGTAGAGTGATTCTGGCAGCAGCGTTTAGGACAGATTGTAGGGGAGACAGGTGAGAGGCAGGAGGTTACAGTTATCGAGACGGAAGGGAACTAGGGCCTGTGTCAGAGTTTTAGCAGTCGAGCAACTGAGGAAAGGGCGTATCTTTGTAATATTGTGAAGGAAAAAGTGACAGGTTGTAAATGGTTTCTATTGAAACAAAAATGCCTGTTAAATTAGAATACATTAAGAATGTCTTCCATTTATTTTTAATGCTACAAGTATTTTCTCATAGTACAGAACTTATTTATTTAAAAAAACACTGCAGCTTTAAGTGTTTTTATCAGCCGTAATGAACACAGCATTAGCTCTTTCAAGACCCTGAAATGAGAGAGAGGGAGAAGGTCAAATAAGGAAATATTTTTCCTACATTAAAATATATATAGCCAATAAAGACTATCACTTGTGAGCACATTCATATGTCTTAGACAGGTCTGCAACCCTGCCTTTCCCCATTATCACCTAGCATACAGTACAGTGCTCCCACTGCAGCAAGGGATTCTGAGAATGACATGCAAATGAGCACACAATGTGTCACATTTTGCCTGGAATATCCATTCACATGGAGCCCATTTAAGCAAATGCATCGCCGTTCACACAGCTTTTAAGCACAGCATGGGACTAGCAAAGCAAGTCAAACCACTCACAGACATGTTTCAACCTTGATGGGTATCAGTGTGAGGTTGGTTTATACTTGCTTTGCAATATTTCTAGGCTGGGTAGGTTTACCTTATACTGTACATTTTAAGTTATGGTGGGTGAAAAAGGCAAAAAGGTGCCACCCCGGATGAAGTCAGCACCTGGTCTGACGAAAAGCTTAGGGTAGTTGTCATTCTAATCACCCCTCAGCTGTGTGAGGATCCCTTGCCTACCTGCTGTGGGACGGGAGACGGAGACAGAGACTGAGATCACAAGAAGTTTTAAAGTTACAGTGTTGCACAGCTTGTAACATGGAGTGCTGAGCTGAAGCTGGGAGGTTAGTGCTCGTGGAATCATCTGTATCACCTAACGTCAGCTTTTCTATACAAGGGCCGCGCGCGCGCACGGCAGGGAGAGGGGAGCCGACAGGCAGCGGCGAAGATGAAGAAATTCAACTTTTAGCGCCTCTGCCTGCGCTCAAATGTATGTATTGGTGTGTAGGTGTGTATGTATGTATGTATGCGTGTATGCGTGTATGCATGTTTGTATGGATGTGTGTGTGTGGGGGGGTAAATAAATGCACACACAAAAAAATAAATTATGAAACTTTTTTTTAATTCAAAAAAAATCTTTCTTACACTCCCCTTACACTTACACAACATATACACACACATACACGCACATACACTTACCTGCAGCTCCCGTCTCTATATACACGGAAAGCATGCAGCACGTGCACGTGCGTTGGCACAGGAACGCATGGCCGCATGCTGTATATAACAGCCCTTATACAGAGCCAGTCCCCCAACCATATTGTGTGGCAAACACAAGCAAACACCTATCAGCTGTACTGTATGTGGTGATTCCATTTTCATGTTTGTAAGCACTATTTAGTAATATGTGTTTTATGTTATATGTTTATCCTATATAGACTTTTCTGCTTGGGGTGTTTATTAATTGTTTTAATAAATTGCCATACTATATATTTTTTATTCATTTGGACACCTGCCCTCATTTTTTGTTTAAATTTGTTTAGATTTAGATTTGGAATATCTTTCATTGAGCTGCATATGTCTACAGCCCCACCTACGTTTCCTCGCCTATAACTTTGCTCAGATCATTTCACTGACATAGTGAAGCGCTGGTTCTTTCTTTCTTTTTTGTTTCAATATATATATGACAAACTTATTTACACAAAAAAAAGCTCAGTTTTACACAGTTTTCAAAATATGTTGCATTGCACAGCAATTTAACAGAGGGAATCACACATACACAAAAAAAACGATTTTCTGAACAATAAAATAATAGAATCACAAAAGAAATGGAGCATTAATCATTTTGCACAAATACATGTCTTTGTACATGTTAAAATATTATCATATGATCATATTAAATGACAATATGCATCTTAATAGATTTTAATACATGTACAGGCAGTACATTTTTAATACATTTAAACCATGATCATTTACATGTAACACTTATATATTACATATAAAATATATTCATCCACCCTCTGCACGTAAGCAAAGGAGAAAAGTCATTTATTTAAATAAAAAACATGAATATCCAATCAATACTATTCATTATAACCTAATTGATCATTTTCTGCTGCACAAAACTACAATATGTTGTGAAACTCCACTTTGTATTATGCGTGAGCAATCACACACATACAGTATACTGTAGTTATGGTTCACTAACTGGTTAAACGGGAACTCTCATGCAAACATAAAGAAAGGTTGTTTTACCTTCATTGGCATAAAAACTCTCTCTAGCTTTCTAATCAACAAATAATTGCAATGTTTAAAGGAAAAAAAGAACTACTCTATGAAATCATTCATCATTTTAAGACTATGATGACAGACTTAACATATTTAACATAAAAATGCTCTTAAAGTAAAGAAGACTTTTTGAACATTTTGAGAAAAAAATAATTGACCTCTGAAGTTATCTTAAAAAAAGAATGACGGTAAAATAACCTATTTTATTAAACTTGCTATTACGTTCGGGATGCACATTGATATACTGACATCCAAAACATATGCCAAACTAGGTGTACTTTACAGGAACAAATCTTCCCTAATTCTGCTGGTCAGAAAGCGTATCGCACAGCAGAAGTTAATGCCAATTATCGACTATGGGAACATAGTATACGGCTAGGCACCCCAAACCCTCCTTAGCAAACTTGACACCCTCTAAAATTCAATATGCTGCTTTGTTCTACAATGCAACTACAACACACAACTGCGAAATGCTCACAGAACTAGATTGATCATCACTTGAGTCTAGGTGCAAAGTTCATCTTTCTTGTCTTACCTTCAAATACTTTCTGGGCAAGCTACCCGTCTATCTGAACAAGCTCCTCACCCCTACCACACGCAGCACTTATCTGAGATCAGACTCCAAAAGACTGTTCATGGTGCCAAGGTTCAGCAAAGTATACGGTTGCTCCTCCTTCTCTTACTGTGCCCCCCAATACTGGAACAATCTACAGGAGACTCTCACATCCACCACCAGTTTAAGTTCTTTCAAAACCAAAGCTGTCTCACATTTAACCTGGTCTGTAACTGCTACATACGTCTATAATATATATTATCTCTAACTGTGCATGCTATGTCTTGTATATAATGTATACCCTGTTCACTTATGTAACTATATTTGTAACCATGTATTATTTGTCATCTTAACTCTATGCCCAGGACATACTTGAAAACGAGAGGTAACTCTTCCTTGTAAAACATTTTATAAATAAATAAATAAAATGAAGTCCCAATGATTCTATGATATTTACTGACAGATAGTTCTTATAGAATTCAAACATATTCTGATCACGATTATACTGTACTAAATACTCCACAAGAGGAACTTTATTTTTATATAATTTAGAGGTAAAAGAAAAAAACGAATATGAGCTCCAGCAAAGCAGAAAAAAATAAAGATATTAGATATTGAATTCGTATATTGCGGAGCTCCCGACGGGTTGTGGAGGTATAATACAAGGAGTGGTAGATAGAAGGAGACACATTAAGGGATATGATAAGAATAAATATGAACAAATAGGGTACTTGTGTGGATAGAGAAAAGCCCCACTATAACATGTACAGGCAGACCTTGGTTATCCAACGGAATCCATTCTGGAAGTAGCGTTGGATAGTGAAACCGTTGTAAAGTGAGTCCCATGTTAATCAGTGGCTGTGAGCGTTGGATAACACATTCAGGCGTCGGATAACGCATTCCGGAGTCGAAAAATGGCCCATAGGGTTGCATTGTAAAGTGTTGGATATGCCACTCCTTGTAAAGTGAAACGTTGGATAGCGAGGACTGCCTGTACCTCCGTTTAGTGCTCTGGACCCTAACCCCACGTCTCCAATTTGTCCGGTATTGAGTAGCGTTACTCACTAGGAAGCACCATCCTTCTCCTCCTCCTGTTTATGAGTCTGAATGTTTTATCACATAACAGACTCGCCTCCGGGTCTCCCGATGGTCGACCAAAATGAGCAAAAGGAAGTGAATGGATCGATAGGACAGCTGCTCCAAGGGATAAATGTGGAAACTCACCAGCATTGGAAAATAAGAGCAATTTATTAAACTACATGAAATAGGAACAGGACAGAACAAAAAACCCTCCTCCCACACGTTTCACGCCTACCGTGGCGCTTTTTCAAGGAGTATTCAAGAATACTATAGATCCCTTCACTTTCTTAATATAATGTAGTCAGGAATTTTTATACTGATATTTTTCTCATATTTCTTACTGAATCATTAAGTTTGGTGAATATAGGCAGAAATGTAGCCATTCTCTGGGCAAATATTGTCCACATTAGGAAGCTTTAAAATATATAGTTAATAATCAGGAGATGTTGCGGCTCATGCTAACTCAATTTTCAATTTGGACTTAAATTAGCATGGTCTTCAACTCAAGTGCACTTATAAAATGCCTTTATTTTTTATCGGAAGTTTAAAGCAGCAATTCACTCTGTTCACAATTACCTGAACTGGGGCGGCACATTGCACTGATATGTGTTCTCATGAAGTGTGGGAAATCCCCAGAACTGGAGCGACTAATATATTTGTACAGTGAGCATAAAATTGCTGCGGGATTTGGGGTTGCTAATGCGCCCAATAAAAAGTTGCAGTGTCATCAGGAGATAAACGTTGTTGTGACATTCTGTTTGTGCCCATGAAGCCAAATGTACAGTTTTGTGTGTCATAATAGACACAATTTTTTTTTATAATTTTCTTGACTTACCCATGCCTAGAGCTGGACCCCTCGCCCATTCCCAAAAAACTCACCACACAACTTTGTGGGAGAAATTAATGGCCACGGCTTTATTTATATCAGATAAATATTTCATATTTATCCCCAACTAGGGACCCAGCCAGATTTCTCCCCCCACATCTACCGGAGCTCGTGGGAAACCCTCAGCTCATGCTCAAGCTCATGCTCATCTAGCCATTCAGTACCTTAGTCTGACTGCACAGAACCCCCATTGGAAGGTCAGTACCACACCAATCGAACCTAGTCTGGAATGGCGCCTCCTTCCCCAAATTCCACCTGGAAGATCACCACCATTCTGGCTGCCAGCCTGGAATGGTACCGCCTTCCCCAACTAAATACTTCCGAGGTCATTGACCTCCCTCCAGGAACCAATGCTGACTGAGTACCCCTCCCAGAGTAACATTACTCCCGCCAACACATATCCCAAGCTGCAACAAAAGCAAAGAAAATCGTCTAAATTTAGCATAGATTGAACTTGGATGCATGTCTTTTTTTTTAACCTCATCTACTATGTAACTATGTAAAAATCCCAATCTTTTCTTCCAAACCCTTATGCACAAAAAATAGGGTGGTGGGGTTGGACTCCGCTCCGGCAAATCCTAGATAAAGAGGAAGCTAGGATCCATTGCCCTTGCTTAAGTACCCCTTCCTTAACCCCTCCCCCTGGTCTGACATCACAGCACCTTCGGGGAGGGTCGCCTCAGCCTTATGTCATGCCATCCCTTCCTCACAAGTCCAGGGCTTTCTGGTACTGGCAGTCGGGGGACCAAGGATGAGCTCCAAAAGACCACTACAAAGTGCTCCCATGGGTGAAATCTCACACCTTGTCACGGTACCAAAAAGAGTAATTCTGTCTACATCTGTAAGCATTTAAAAAAATCCCTTTTGGGGGGAGCAGGGGGCTGTCTCACTGTAAGATGACTTCAAAAAAGAGGAAGGCTAACACTTTCCTACAGTATGTACTCTTTCTACAGAGGTCTTATTTATAAAGCTGCAAGAGGAGCATTAACAACACAATTGTGGGAAACCTGCCATTGACTTGAATAACAGCTTTAACGTGATGTTGATGCGATCGCCACAATTAAGGAATATTATAGGCTAAAGCTGTAAAATTCCGGGCATTATTGAAATCCCTGCTCTCTGATTGGTTAGAATTCCGGGCATTATTCACTCAGTAATGCCTGGAATTTTTGGCAAGTTGCCAATTCACCTTTCAGAGATACAGGGGGAGCGCGCTGAGAATTTGAAATAAATAAACACCAAATTTAATACTGCTAACAGTAAATACCTCTCCTAGTCCAAGCTCCAGCTGCATCTCCGTTCCTCTCCTCTCACACAGCACGGCAGCATATGCAGGCTCTCTCTCCTCTCACACAGCTGATAGTGCTGTCAGAAGCTGGCGGGTTCCAAATAGTAACTTTGTTACTTGCAACAAAGTTATATTTCTTCCACAACTTGTATACTGTACCAGGAGCTTCTGCTAAGGTCATTTTTATTTGTTTTTTTATTTAGTTTGTAGTTCAAATCACTGTCCCCCCACTTCTCTTCCCCATCTCCCCTTCACCCACCTCTCCCCCTCCCCTATTCTCCCCCTCCACACCCCATTTAACACCCCTCATCCCTTTCCCCCCTCACCTCCTCCACCTAACCTCACCCCTCTCTTTCCCCACCTCACCTCTCCTCACCCCCTCACCTCTCCCCCTCACCGCTCTTCTCCCCCTCACCACTCTTCTCCCCTCCTCCACCTCTTTCTCCCCTCTCTCTATCTACCCCCTCTCTCTTCTCCCCTCACTTCTCTCTTCTCCCACCCGCCTCTCTCTTCTCCCCCCCCTCACTTCTCTCTCCTCCCTACCTCTCTCTCTCCTCCACCCCTCACCTCTCTCTCCCCCCCCCCAGCCCTCACCTCTCTCCTCCCCCTCACTTCTCTCTCTTCTTCCCTCCACCACCTCTCTCTCCCCCTCACCTATCTCTTCTGCCCCACCCTCACCTCTCTCGCCACCTCCCCTGCACCTCCCTCTCCTCCCCCTCATCTCTCTCTCTCCTCTCAACCCCTCATCTCTCTCTCCTTCCACCCCCTCACCTCTCTCTTCTCCCCCCCTCACCTCTCTCTCTTCTCTCCCCCCATCCATCACCTATCGCCCCTCTCATTTGCTACTTTACTTCTTTTTCCTACACAGGTGCATCAGCGTAGTTCCGATTTATATATATCTATAAACAAGTGCCTATTTTTTATGAAAAAAGCCAACATTTAGCCTATAATAGTAATAATCCCCTCAGAACTGGACATTACTGGCCAATAATGCCCTGGATGGGATAAAGTCCCTCGGCTTCGCCTCAGTTTTTCAACTCTTCCAGCCAGGGCATTATTGGCCACTAATGTCCTGTTCTTCGGGGATTATTACTTAATTAATAATGTTGAGGGGCCGATAGGATGGGATCATTTCAGTGCTATGGAAACAGAATAATTCTCAGTGTTCGAAAAGTGCTGCAAACGTGTATTTATTATCATGTGACTTTTGGAACTTGAACTCGCAGTAAGGTTTATAGTAAGGATGAGCAGCTTTGTGGGTTTGAAATCGGAACTTCCCATGCAAATTTGAAATACTTTTTTCATTAAACTGGATGAACTTTTGAGTTTTTCAAAAGGTTACATTTTGAAATAAAAAATAAATACATGTCTGCTTTGTGAGTTTTTTTTAAAATGACTTTTGACTAGTCCAAAAACCAATTGATTTCGGGCAAACCTAGAGTATTAATATTAATAACTTTATTTCATATAGCTCTTTTTCCCAATGGGACTCAAAGAACGTCACAATTACAGTACAGTGCGTGGTACGCAGCACGTAGGATTGTTACAGACACAGGTCCCTGCCCTATAGAGCTTACAATCTATGATTTTGGTGCCTGAGGCACAGGGAGATAAAGTGATTAACCCAAGGTCACAAGTAGCTGACACAGGAATTTGAACCAGGTTCCCTTTATTCAAATTCGGTGTGCTCAGGAAGTGCTTGTAGTACTGACAGGTCAGATTCTATCTCCACACCAACCTATGGATGTGCACAAACCACTTGTTTTAATTACAAATATTTTTTCGGGTTTTGAAACAACTCCATTGTTTTTTGTTTTGGGATTGTGGGGGAAATGTCAATTTAATTTGGAAAAAAAAAAAAAACCCCATAAAGTCATGTAATCTGGAGCTGTTTTCTGCGTCCTATGTAATTAGGGATAATAGTGATAATTACTAATGTGATTTATGTCCGTTTCTAAGTTTGGCAAAAAAAAACAGGATACGTTATAACAAAGACAGTACAAGTCTAGTCAAAAGGAAACTACTTAGAAAAAACATTTCAAAACAAGTATATTATTGGAGACTTTGTGCATAAATGATTCTGTTTCCAAATAAGACAGGACAAGAATACTAGTTAGAAAAAGGATACCATTTAGAACGACAATTCAAAACAAATCAAGTATATAATTTGGAGGTGGAATGCATGAAAGAAGCTGTTTCCAAGGAAGACAGGACAAGGCTACTAATCTAGTGATTAGAAGCAGAAGACCATCCACACCGAGCATGCTACAGTGTGTTAGAGACAGAGTGCACACAAGATGTAATTTCTCCAGTCCAGCACAGAACAGGATAAGGCCATGTCCAACGTTAGCGTGAACACGTGAGCCACTTTGCGTGCGGCGCGATCAAAATGTGTTAAGGCAATGATCGCGGCCGTAGACTGCGCGTGTGCCAGCGCGATGGGGTGTGTCATGGAACAAGAATCACATTCCTGCCCGACCCCCCTTCTGCTTGTCAGCTCCTTAAGTTCAGCTGCAGGCATTGGCTCCACATACACACACTGTGCCTGTGTAACATGCAACAATGTTGCATTTTTTGCCTCTGAGCACATAATCAGTGAACTGCTACTGCAGCTTCTCCAGTCCTCCCAGTTAATGGACTTTCCCATGTTCTCCCCTGTCTTTTGCCGACAGTTAGTGCAGTCCCACTCAACCTTTAGTGTCACCCCTGCCCCTCACTTTCTTTTCCACCCTAGATTACAGTGAGTACAGACCTGTCTGCATCCACCCCTGGTAAGGCCTTTCTCTCTTACCATAGTCCAACCTCATAGAAGCATCCCACATAGAGAAGCACTCTCTGCCTACACTACACCCACAAGTTCCTGTGTTTTCTAATCCAGCAATAAAATTAAGAAAGACATTAAGGACTTGTCATGCTTTGGAAGAGGGAGGACATGAGTTGAGCTTACTGGAACTAATCATACATCATTCGTGACCCTGGTTCCAGGAAAGTAAGAGAGAGACCGTGTATTAGAGGTCTACGCAGAAGCTATCACTCACAGCCTTCATGCTACAAAAGTGCAGCTCTACACAGCTATACAGCAAACAGCTACAGCTTTCTGCAAAACAAGCAGCAGTTTAAACAGAACAGTAAAACAAAGACCTGTGTTAGGGAATCACACAGGAGCTACTACTCAAAGACTTTATGCTAAACAGAATAGTCTCTGCACCCCAGGACAAGCAGCAGCTTCACTCTGCCAGACAGGGCAGCAAGCTTTATACAGCAAACTGCACACAGCCTGCAACCTTACAGAGAAGCAAGCAGCTTACACTGCACGAGCAACCCTGCACACAAGGCAGCAGCTTTGCAAACAGACTGTACACACAAACCTAATTGCCTTTTTCTCTGTCTGAGTCCACCCGCTGCTCAGCCCCACAGTGAGGAGCCAACGGACACCTGTAAGTACAGCTACCCCAACGCTGCACGCTGCAGGACACCGCTCGGCATCATCTGAGACAGACGCCCATCGCTGACAAGGTAAAAGACCGCACGCCACACGCACTGGCAAAGGCCTACACACACCTACAGCATGGCAGAACTCAGAGCCTCACCAGACATCACGCAGGAAAGCGATCTCTCAGACACAGAGACCGCTGCGCATCTGCAACAGGCGCAGGCAGGCGCAAGGCCTAAACGGACAGTCACACTGACACAAAAGGCCCGCGAAAAATATGAGAATGACATTGAAGCACACCGCGAAAGGTTAGAGAAGGCCTGGGAGGACACTGGTCGTGAAATATGTAACGTTGCAAGCACTAGTGATCAGGAGAAACAAATTAGGCAAGCTATAGCCCAATTGAGGTCAAGTCACAAACGTTACCAAATGCTGTCACAAACATATCTCGCCTACCTAAAAAGAATTAACACAGAGGAAAGCCTCAGCGAACGCGACCAGCAGGAGGCAACTGACCTGGAGCGTGACGGCTTCGTGCAGACCACTATTACTGAGGCCGAAGACCAGAGAAAAGACCTTTTGCTGGAATCTGCATCGCAGCGCTCAAGCATATCCAGACACTCATCAAGGTCAGCAAGATCAGTGCAATCTCACGCGTCTAGCGCAAGCGCGAGCGCTACCAAGGCGCGAGCCACAGCAGAGGCCGCACGTGCCAGGGCCGAATATGGTCGGAGAGAGGCAGCCGTAAGGGCAGAAAGAGCGCGCATAGAAGAGGAGGAGCAGAATGCTACCGCCGCCGCTGCAAATGCCGCCGCTGCCGCGGCGCGTAAAAAGGCCGAATTGGACGCGGATCTAGAGGCACTTAATCAAGAGAAGGAAGCCGCCGCCGCCATAGCCCAAGCCGAAGTCCTAGAAGCAGCTGCGAGACAGGACGGCGGGGAGCTACCGTACAGACGGATAGCTTCAGAGGATCCAGCCCAACGCACTGAAGACTACGTAAGGAGCCTCTTCAGTGTAAACACCAGCGCACCATCTCAACACGGAGGGAGCGACACCACAGACAACGAAGACTCGCTAGCACCACGAGGAGAAGACGCTGCTCTGTCAATGGCATACGCTGCCTGGGATAGCCACAGCCGCAACAGTGATCCACACGCCAGAGCGCACATGGATGCACCACAACAGGCTCGTAATCCAGGTACACCCACGCGGGAGAAAACAGCCCCTCACACTAGCCAGCAGCCATCACGCGTCCACGCCAAGGAAGAGGCGACCGCACAGACCGTCCCAGCAACTACCTCAGAACGGGGCAAACGCGCCGATGTCTCAGGTCTGACAGACATAGCCAAGTACATGATCCGGCGCGACTTGGTGCACGCAGGACTCATCAGCTTCGACGACCGCCCTGAGAACTACCGGACGTGGAAGTTCACGTTCAAAGACGCAATCGACAGCTTGGACTTCTCAGCAAGGGAAGAGCTCAACCTGTTAGTCAAGTTCCTGGGGAACGTATCCAGGGAGCAAGCGCAGAGACTTCGGACGGCAAACGCACATCAACCCCAAGTAGGTCTGGACCTAGTGTGGGAAAGGCTAGAAGAGACCTATGGCAGCCCTGAAGCAGTCGAGGATTCACTCTTCAAAAGAATCGAGAGCTTCCCCAAGATCACGAGTAAAGACTACTCGAAGTTACGAGATCTTGGAGACCTGCTGCAAGAACTGGAGTTCGCAAGGAAAGACCATTCCTTAATAGGTCTCAACGCCCTAGATTCAGCTCGTGGAGTGAGACCCATCCTGGAGAAGCTACCCTTCAACCTCCAAGAAAGGTGGCTTTCACAAGGTTCCAAATACAAAAGGGAGAAGCAGGTTGTCTTCCCCCCATTCTCATTCTTCGTGAGCTTCATCTGCGAAGCGGCAAAGACAAGAAACGACCCCAGCTTCATCTTAGGGGCGCAAACCACATCCAGTGCAAGCAGCCCGAAGAACGAGAGACCAGCGACGAGATATGGTAACCCCCAAACACCCATCTCGGCCCGCAGGACGGACGTGCCTCCCACGGCCCAAACTACTCCCGATCAGTCGGTCGCCGGAGACAAGGAACCAAGGGACCCAAACAGGGAATGTCCCATACACAAGAAGCCACACCCACTCAACAAGTGCTTTGGGTTCAGGATGAAGTCCCTAGAGGAACGCAAGAGGTTACTTGGAGAATTCGGAGTTTGCTTCAAGTGCTGCGGTTCCACGACCCATCTAGCCAGGGACTGTAAGGAAGAGATCAAATGCACAGTGTGCGAGAGTGACAAGCACGTGACAGCGTTACACCCAGAGGCGATGACACTCCACCAACTCAAGAACCCATCCTCCATAGCGGAGCATGGCGGGGAGAAAGAAGAAGGAGAGTCAACATCCGTCACATCTCAGCGCACTGAGGTTTGCGGAAAAGAAGGTGACAAAATGTCCTGCTCCAAAATATGCCTTGTCGCAGTGCACCCCCAGGGACAACCTGAGAAGGCTATTCGGATGTACGCAATCCTTGACGACCAGAGCAACCGATCACTGGTCAGGTCAGAGTTCTTCGACATGTTTAACATACAAGATGGTGCCTTTCCTTACACTCTCAGAACGTGCGCAGGGCAAATGGAGACCACAGGGAGAAGAGTGAACGGCTACACCATATGCTCAATAGACGGCAAAGTGAACATGCCCCTTCCCACACTCATCGAGTGCAACCACATGACCACAAACAGGGACGAGATACCCACACCAGACGTGGCACTCCATTACCCCCACCTCAAAGGAATAGCCAACCACATCCGGCCGGTGGAACAAGACGCCAAGATCCTGCTGCTGCTCGGTAGGGACATCATGAGGGTACATAAAGTCCGTAAACAGCACAACGGACCCCACAACGCGCCATACGCCCAAAGACTCGACCTAGGATGGGTGATAGTGGGCAACTCGTGCACTAACAGAGAGCACGGGCAAGACTACGTTGAGGCCCGCAGAACGGAGGTGACAGAATGTGGACACACATCTCTCTCTGAACCATGTCTTGGCCATCTCCAAGTGACCGAAGGGCCAAGTGAAGAGGAAAGACAAGGTCATACCCCTGAGACCAACAAAGACATCCTCACGCCGATGGGATGCGACAATGGCTTAGGATGCTCAGCAGTCCAGACAGCCAAGGATGATGAGTCGACTCCACCGAAGGAAGAGAGTAACCTCCCAAAGGTGACCGATAAAGGGATCGTCCTAAAAACAACAAACAATCAGACAATACTCCCGCGAGCAAGGGCACAATTAAGACGTACAGTTGTTCCTCTCCACAGAGTATCAAGCAACAGAGCAACCAATTGCCACGGCTGGCATAGCCGCAAAAGATTGCGCCCCACAGGCGAAGCCACAGTGTCAAAAGGACTGTTCGTTCAAACACGTAAAAGGGGACAGTTGCAGAGACATTTCCCAAAAGGATTTACAAGGACAAAAGAGACTGTTCTTCGTCATGTCCAGGGAGAAAACAACCTCCCGATGGCAGTCAACAAAGAAACACAAAAGCGTTTCACCAAACTACGCGGAGATGTTCTCGTGCAAGAGAAATGTACCGATGAACTACGGTGCACAGCGTTCCAGACAACAAGGAACGATGACAAACAAACACCCTCGAGGGAAGATAGAGGATTCCCGAGGTTAACTGTCAAGGAGCTCTCTAAAGACGGACTAAGTAGTCGGGTGACTCCGCTACCATTCCGTTCACCAAGGAGGCGCTTCCCAAACAATGGAGAACATGCCATCTCTAGGTTCACCTCGCACCTCTACGGCCCACAAAGGGAACCAGAGACCAAAAACAACTTTGTGGTCTTCATCCAGAAGATATTCTTTACCGGCCACGCAAAGCCAGCACCTCTAATGGAGGAAGGCAAAGAATGTCGGTACCTCCAATCACCTGGGGCCTACCACCCTCAGGAACCCGATCAAATCCGGGTAATGTTCAACCCCAGCGCTCAGCTTCAGGGAGTCTCCCTGAACGACGCCCCCTTTATTGGATTACATTCGACAACCAGTTTTCCAGGGACAGTAATCCGCTCCCACAAGGAGCCAAAAGCCCTCTCCTTCTGCCAAACGCCAGGTGATAGAGCAACAGGCTGCCACGGCTGGTATACCTACAAGGGGATACACTCTGTGGGTGAAACTACAGAGACAAAAGGACTGTTCTCTCACAAGACTAAAAGGAAACAGTGCCAGAGACTTTTATACAAAGACATTGTGGTGCAACCAGCAAACCTGGAGCTGTGCATCCACCCTGCATCCTTTGCCAAAGAACCTTGGCCAAGGGACCTTGATACCAGTGATACCGGCCGGTGTCACATCGCTATGTGGACATGGACTCTTGCATTGTTTGAGAATGTGATGTTATCTTTGTTATGCATTGCACATATGTTCCACATATTCCAGTTATATAGTGGTATCTCCAGATACCAGACGGGGAGTGTCATGGAACAAGAATCACATTCCTGCCCGACCCCCCTTCTGCTTGTCAGCTCCTTAAGTTCAGCTGCAGGCATTGGCTCCACATACACACACTGTGCCTGTGTAACATGCAACAATGTTGCATTTTTTGCCTCTGAGCACATAATCAGTGAACTGCTACTGCAGCTTCTCCAGTCCTCCCAGTTAATGGACTTTCCCATGTTCTCCCCTGTCTTTTGCCGACAGTTAGTGCAGTCCCACTCAACCTTTAGTGTCACCCCTGCCCCTCACTTTCTTTTCCACCCTAGATTACAGTGAGTACAGACCTGTCTGCATCCACCCCTGGTAAGGCCTTTCTCTCTTACCATAGTCCAACCTCATAGAAGCATCCCACATAGAGAAGCACTCTCTGCCTACACTACACCCACAAGTTCCTGTGTTTTCTAATCCAGCAATAAAATTAAGAAAGACATTAAGGACTTGTCATGCTTTGGAAGAGGGAGGACATGAGTTGAGCTTACTGGAACTAATCATACATCATTCGTGACCCTGGTTCCAGGAAAGGGTGTGCGGCGCGCGAAGAATCAAATACATTTGTTTCTGCGGTGTGATGGCCGGGTCACGTGAGCGGTGCGCCCAATGAGGGCGAACCAGCTCCGTGGCGACATGGTTACCCCACCCCCCCTCCCTCCGACACGCCTCCCCGTCACGTCTACCCAAGCCACAAATCGCTGCAGCTAAAATGCCCGTGCGCTCTCTCTGGACGCAGAGTAAGATAAAACAAAGACGCTGGAATAGTAGAGTCAAGCATCAGAATGTGACGGAATCACATTCAGGGAGAGGGAGCGGCTCAGTGAGTAAAGAAACTGACCGACACTGAGAGTTTGAAGCAGGGGAGCCTGGTTCAATTCCAGCTCCTTGTGACCTTATCTCCCTGTGACTCAGGCACCAAAAACATAGATTGTAAGATCCACGTGGCAGGGACTTGTGCCAGCAAAATGTCTCTGTAAAGCACTACGTAAAACTAGCAGCGCTATACAAGAACATGCTATTATTATTATTATTATTATTTACAGGTTGCAGCAGCTGAGTTGTGAGAGGCACTGACAATATCCTGACCAAACTTGCATTCAAACACATCAGGAGTATGATTCCGATCAGATTATAATCACAGCAGACTATGCTTTTTCAATGTCAATCAAATTTATCAATTGGAGATGGAGTGCATGACGGAAGCTGTTTCCAAGGCCGGCAAAAAACAGAACGAGGCAAAACAATGTCAAAGACAGGACAATACTAGTTAGAAGGAGGAGATTTAGGATATTTACAAAGACAATTCAAATCAAATATGTTATGTTGGAGACAGAGTGCATAAAGGATGCTATTTCCAAGTAAGACAATACTTAGAGCTTGAGAAAGACCATTCAATCAAATCAAGTATGTTATGTTGGAGATGGCGTGTAACGATGCTGCTTCCATCTTACTCTATAATATTGAATGTTTATTTGCGTGGCCTTGATCTTTGTTTCTTGTTTTGCAAAAAAGGACAAATACTGTGTAGCCAGGGTCCCTCTGGTCCCCCTGTCTGCCGGTTTCTTTCCCCCTTGCGTGTCTGCTGCTGCAGGGGCAAGCGCGTTCCCGGGGGCTCCTGGTGGCAGCTGCAGCAGGACGCCGTCATGTTTAATGTGTTCGCGCATGTGCGGAGGCTTGCGTGTAAGCAGAGCAGTCGTGGCGGCGATGTTGAGGTTGGCGCGGGAGTTCGCGCCTGTGCAGTGCAATGCACAGAGGTTGGCAAGGGTAGCGGTGGCCATTACATGTGTGCAGGAGCTTTTGGAAGTTGCGCATGCTCAGTTAAGAGTAGCGGCGACCATTACAGCTTCAGACATGCGCAGTACAGATCGCGCACACAGCGCTAATAGAGAAGAGGTCCTGAGTGGACTACGATTCCCAGCAGCCTCTGGGGACTGCCCTATGATCCCTGTCACATGCAGTCAGACAGCCACTAAGGCTGACAGATTCTCATGCTGCAAAGAAGATACAATGTTGTGTGTAGAAAGGGATTGTCAAATAGGAGCTGGGACACAGAGAGGAGAGGGTGTGTTTGTGCAGGGAGGAAAGTAGCCTCTTGCACTAGGCCAGAAGTCTCCCCTTAGGCCCCAGCTAGACCCCACTCCCCTTCAGCTTGTGACTGCTTTAGGGAAGGCCCCTTAGGTCGGGACTTTGCCCTGTTATCACTCACTTTAGTCAGTGACACAGCTGCAGTTCTGTGTGCTCTGACAAGAAGGGCCAGTGTACCAGGAATCATTCTCTGCAGAGCAGAGACAGAGACTGTCTGAGCGGTGAGCTTGCTCAGAAAAAGACCACAATCGCTGAGGCTTCGACGCTGGACACAGACGGTCCTCTTCCACAGTTCTGCGGTACCCGGTTGCAGGAGAGACGGGCAGGTATTATCCAAGTCACCAAGTGCACCACCTATACACTTCATCTTAGTGGGCAGCGCTGTCCCACAAGTGCGTGGGGTTGTGGGACTCTTGGGACATTGGGTACAAGGACTTTGGGAATACCTTGTGGGGTTATGGCCCTGCGAGGTGTGTGGATAGTTGTGCTTAATTGTGTTACAGGGTGACACTGATGTGATGTCATATGGTTAATGCATGTGTATTGTGTATTGTATTATCTGCATATAGTAAACCTGTGTTATACAGTAGAGGCAACGTTTATTCTAACATTTGCCGTAAACTAGCCGGGTTACATTCTGGGTATGTGCTGGGTATGTTCTGGGCTAGTTTGAGGCACGTTTAAGGTATTTCTGCATTGACTAACGACCCATAGGATTAACACAGCAGGGATCACTGGCAGTCCAATTCAGTTTGAATAGGACTGCCAGGGACCCCCGCTGTTAATCTGATAGGCCATTAATCAATGCAGAAATGCTGGGGCTAGTTTAAGGAAAGTTTAAGGCATGTATTCAGAATGTACCTGGGTGTTTCCTGGGTTTTTTGGGGATTTGCCACTGGTTTTTGTTCGAATAAGAGTTGCCTCTACTGTATATAACTTTGGTGTATGTGGTTTATATAGGTGGGTCCTGTGTATGGGACATTCTACACTCCTAGAATCTTGCACAGGTGGAGGCACTGTAATTAGAAGATCGTTCCAGGGGAGTCACCCCAGGCTCTCACTAGCGGAGGCTCAGGCCTCCTGTGAGCCTGACAGGTATAACACACCACACACCTGGTAACATATAGGTTCCACCTCACATGCACTATATTTGCGATTGGGGTAGGGGGAATACCCGTTACAACTGTATGCCGCAATAGTCAGCAATTTCATAAAACAGGACAAGACTTCTACAGAAGTTGAAAATAGAGATTATTCAAATAAAGTATGTTGTTTCGGAGACAGGGTGAATGAAAGTTTCCATCTCAATCTAAATATTGCATTTTCATCTTAGGGCCTTGAGCACATTCTCTTTCATGCAGCAAACGTATCTCAAGAGACCCTAATGCTATAACATTTAAAAAATAAAAAACAAATCTGACAAGTTAAGCAAACCTTTTGCACATCTCTAGTGTTGAACTAAGAAAGCAAAGGTATCTAGAACTGAATTTTAAAATGTTGTCCTTATGTGTTCTGTCCCAAGCTCATTGTAGCAGGTGAGTCGAGGCAGGCAGCTTAACTCATTCCCTGTTGATGCACACACAGTCCTTCCTTTTCTTCTGTAAGCTTTATTGTTAAAGAACAGTAACAAAAAAAAGGGGAGGGACTGACTTCATAGGTAGCAAATATCAGGGAAAAGTAAATTACATTGACTTTACCAGGGAATAGGTGAAGTGACTGCTCATGGTGGCGCCTGCCTGAAAGAGGAAGAGGGTATAACAAGTGTGACAAACGCCCCTCTTTTGTAGTGCTGATGTCTGTCTGGGTTCTTCCCGACACAGTCTTCTAGGGTTAATTATACAAAAACAGGATCATGCAAAGTATTATGTTGCTTAACTCAGGCTTCTGCCTGCTTTATTTTCATCCAAATAAGGGACTGCAGCTTTAACATGTGTAGGCAGGAGGCACTCCGACATTAACCTTCAGCGGTTTACGCATATCAGTGTTATAGCTGTAGCCCCCTGTAAACAGCACAGGCTATACCTATCTTCCTTCTGCTGTGGTAAGTCCTGTTAAGATCAGGCACCAGTAATCATCATGGGTTTTCCCCCTTCTTAGCCCTATCCTGAGTGATAGACGCAGGCCTGGACTCTGCTGCAGGCGTGAGCAAGAGGGGAGGTTCTGGTGACATCACGAGGGGCGGGGCTAGCTCTATATTTAGCAGCCAACTCCGGTGAGTAGAGTGAGAGAGATAATAGTGATATCGAGTGTCTGGAGTTGCCGGTTAGTTATTCCGGAAGTATGCAGTGCAGTTAATATGCCATGAGTAAAGGAATTCTGCGGATCGGTCCGAGGATTTGGAGGAGACTACGATCTCCCCTGCACAGAGTGCAAGAGAGAGAATAGCGGAAAGATTCAGCGTCCTTTAGTAGAGCTGATAGAATTATAGACTTGGTGGACCAATGCCCTCACCCCACTGCCTGGGGTGAGGGGGAGAATCCAAGACCCACCTCGAGGCTAACCTCGGGGGTAGGCCACAGGGTATTGAAGCCTTAGCCCAGACCATCCTGCCGGAGGAGCGACTTGGAGGGAAGGAGAGGAGGAATTATCTGGGTGCAAGGCGAGTGGCGTAATAATGTTATTGTTGCTATTGCTATTGTTGTTGCGGCTGTTGAAAGCCACTATCGTTGGGATATTGCTGCTCTGTCAATAAAAGAGACTATTCATTATCATCAAAGACTGTGTGTGACTTGGAAAGTACTACCCTGGGACACAAGGGGTTCTTCTATACCGGTCCTGTCCCATATTCCTGGGAGTATAGAAGATGGAGGCGCTGCACCACTAAGAGATCATGGAGGCTACCACCCCAGGAGCCCGGTCCTGGCTCCCCCACAACATCGCGGGAAGCTCAGGCCCTCCTGTTTCTCACCACACCACATGTAATCTGCCCTCATGCACCCTAGACACCACCGTAGAGTCTGAGGGAAGGGGCGGAAGCAGGGTTACATTTGGAGGCGCTGCTGAGATATATGTCAGAACAGGACCGGCTTATAGCAAGGCGGAATGGGCAGAGCAAGATGCACTATCCGAGCAAGTGTTGGAGAAGGATGGGCGGCCCATAGGCAGTGGCGTAGGAAGGGTGAATAGTTAGAGCTGACCGAGTCCCTTGAGGCAGGTAGCGTGAGGCAACTGGGGGGGTAAGCCTGTTAACCAGTCCAGGGACCATGGCCCAGGGCCCGCGCTATGAGTGGCCAAAAGCAGGAGACGCCCCGTACCTAGAAAAGAGGTACCATAGCTATCACCCACACACACGCACCACAGAACACTTGCATGGTAAAAATCGAGTACAGTGCACGGAGGAGAGGAGTTCCGCTGAGCCTGGGGTACAAGCCACCTCAATTTTAGTGAGAAACAGAATGCAGAGCACCCAGTTAGTCAGTCAGTGTATTTTAGGTACGAGATACCCGTTAGACATTGAGGATAGGGCACATGGACATTTGGAGGACTCGTCCAAAATGGCGGCCATCCCTACATGCACTCCGCGGAACAAGGATAGTGATCTAAAATGGAGCAAGCACGTGCGTTGTGCACAGAGACAATCAGGAGAATGTGGCGGGACGTGTAACAATTTGGCGCCAAACCCGGATTCTTTGCAAGGGGAACAGAGCGGCGCGAAAGCCGAAAGCCCACCCATCTTTGTCGTGAATGGTCAAAAAGCCCGGCCACGTCACGCTGAAGAAGAAAAGATCCCGCCTCTGGATTCCACCAGAGGGAGGGGGCCCAAGGAGAGCCAATCAGGAGAGTCCTCCCCAGCGAAGGGAGGGACCGGAAGCCTGAGCGAGGAGCGTCACTTTTGTCTGGTATTCGAGGAGCAAGGAGCTGGAACACTGAGCTGTTCCCACCCTGAGCGAACCATGTCCGAGATGAGTACTTCCATCTACCAATTACCAGGAGGCCTACTGGTAGTGGAGGTAGCCGAGCATGAATACGTTCGGTGTTTGTGCATCCACTGCGGAATACCGGGCGCGCTACCAAGCACCAAGGCCCGCTGCCCTCAATGTGGCGCATTTTATCTTTGGCCGAACGAGCCGTGGCCTTTGTTCGGAACCCTGCGGGGTGCCTCTCCGGGAACCTTGACGGAGGTGGCGGAAGGAAAAGAAAAGACTGCCCTGGGTCCCCGTTATACACTGGCGACACACTTTATCGCAGTGCGGCCAGATCCGCAAGCCGGGAGATTTCCCGGCTTGCTAGTGGCCGCCCCTCGGCGTGCCGCGCGTCATAGACGCGCGGTCACGCGTCATCGGGAGCCTGCGCCCCCTGCACGCGTGTCCAAGGGCTCCCCGAGGGAGCCCTGGTGTCCCGCGATCGCGGGACAGCGGCAGGGGGTTCCGGGGGACCCGGCGGACCCGGCAGCGGTAGGGAGAGCGCCCCGATCGGAGGGCGCTCTTCCGCTGCTTCGGCGCGCGCCCGTCACACTCGGGCGCGCGCCAGGCTACTGCTGCGGCACAGAACGGGCAAATGCTCGAATAAACTGTGCCGCAGCAGTACCATATCGGGAGGAACCAAGGCTCCGCTCGCTATTAAACTGGGCGAACGGGCAACAGAGAAGAGCGCGACCGCAGTGAAGGTACCAGAGCGAGAACACTTTGTACCTATACCCACTGATTGTATCGCCGAAGACCCGGGTGACTCCCCAGCGGAGGAGCCAATTATGATCTCTTCGGAGGACGAGATTGGCGTGGCGTCGGTGGTGATGCGCCTACCGGCGAACCACCCCAAAGGCATCAAGAGGGAGCAGACAAGTCCGGAGACCATCCGACGGCGAGCGCTGGTGCGGCCGGAGGCCCATAAGAGTCCCACCACAGTGGTGACTCCCAGTGCAACGGAGACGGAGACCGAGACGATCCTATAGGAGCCCGATGTCATCAAAAAGCAGCGGAGCGGTAAGGAGACTCTACCACCCCCTTACTCTCGCCAAGCGCAGACCGCACTCACGGTGAACGAGAAAGAGAGGCTTGAGGCCTAATTGTTCGGCCGTGCACAGGATGCTCCGCCACCGCCCCGCCGGTCCTCGACGCACTGCCGGTGCGTGACCCCGGGGCGGATGGAGATTCTGCAGGCGATCCTGATGACCGCGGTTCCGGTTCCACTGGAAAGAAGAAAAGTCCTGGGGGAGTGTTCTCCTCTCGGAGCACAGACGCCGCCATTGCCCTGGCTGCTCTACAGAGTCGAGGCCCCTCCCGAGAAACCCAAAGTATGGCGGAGAGTGCCTTTAAGCACCGATTTCTTTGGCCTGGTGTCACCCGCTTGCAGGACAATGCCCTGGACGTTCCTCCAGCCCCTGCCCATAGCCCCACTGCCCCTGCCCCGTCCCAAGTGGTGCCACCAGGACCTACCAGGGATAAGTTATATAAATCCCCCAAATACGCTAATTACTTGTGGGACTGGGAGTTGAGTGAAGAGGGGTCGGAGGGGGAGATACCGTATTCAAGTGTTATACCTGTACCTAACCCTGTGCCGGTTTCTCCTGCAGCTAGAGGGAGGGCCCGTGGGTCTCACACTCCAGTAGAGACTGGGTCTACTAGTAAAGTGGTACCCAAAATGAACCCCACTAGGTATTACAATGCCAAGGGAAGGAGAGATTGCTCGCGATCTACTGATGCGGGTACGTCTGGTGTATCATCACAGGTAGAGTCTGATGTAGAACGCACTAGTCAGGCCGCAGAGTACGAACACCACGACAAATGGTGAGCGCCTTTGTTCACCGGATACCACGAAGGGATGGACCATACGCGGTTCTTGTTAATTAGGAACGACGTAGTAGACCATTGGTGGGCGGCTGGTTCTTTCACTCTGCAGGAGATGGAGGATGAGTTAGATCGCCGGTTTAGGGAGATAGAACAGAAACGTATTGTACCTCGAGGCCCCAGTACAGTAGAGGCAACGTTTATTCTAACATTTGCCGTAAACTAGCCGGGTTACATTCTGGGTATGTGCTGGGTATGTTCTGGGCTAGTTTGAGGCACGTTTAAGGCATTTCTGCATTGACTAACGACCCATAGGATTAACACAGCAGGGATCCCTGGCAGTCCAATTAAGTTTGAATGGGACTGCCAGGGACCCCCGCTGTTAATCTGATAGGCCATTAATCAATGCAGAAATGCTTGGGCTAGTTTAAGGAAAGTTTAAGGCATGTATTCAGAATGTACCTGGGTGTTTCCTGGGTTTTTTGGGGAATTGCCACTGGTTTTTGTTCGAATAAGAGTTGCCTCTACTGTATATTGTATGATGAGGTAGCTCCAGAGGCAGACAGACAAGTTCCTCATTGAATGCACTCAGAAAGGTAAGTCAGAGTGATATGGTTGATAACATTTAAAACCTTTTAATCACCAAATAGTAAGAACATATTGTATAGAGGGAAATGGTAGAAGTAGTCCACGGCCAGTCCCTTAAAACAAACCAAGAAAAGATCTTCCCAAATAGGTTTATGGAAGATAATTGGAGACAATACACCACCTAAGTGTGGGCTACAGAAAACTGCAAAGTCTCGCCACAAAGTAACTTCAGACTTGAAAACCTGTCCTGTTGGCAGGAATTCTATTATCAAAAACCGGCACACCTATAAAAAAGTATGCTGATACTAGATCTGAAGAGGCGGTTCATATACAGTTCGTGGGTCATAAAGCCCTTGCAGCCGTATACATAGACCACAAAGAATGGGGGTGTATGTCAACTCCAGAACACAAATGAAGTCAACAAATAATGTGGAGAGTAATACATATAACATAAAATAAAACCACAAACATAGCTATTGACTACGTGGCTAGTGAGTAGTAACCTCTGCGTAGGGCAAGCACAAAGCGTGCTCTGCTAGTGCCCTGAGGCACGGTTCAGTGACCGTATCCAGTTATAGCCTCAGACTAATATAACACAATTAATGCAGAGGTCACTGAATAGAGTCTATACTAGATGGAAATACAGAGGTTCACTGAGTGGAGTCTCCCAGATAGCAGGCAACAGAAGCACTGTACTTAATCAGAGTGCTCATAGCAGTGTAAATCAGTGCATAAGATGTTGTCCATAATGAGTGTTGCACAAAGTAATGTTGCCCTAAGTGTGTGTGGGTTGCCCCTAAAAAAGCTAACAATATGGACCCCCCAGATAACACTCGGTTTAGGAAGTATGTCTGTCAGAGGAGCGGTTATAGTATATGCCGCTATCAGGTGCAATGACCTCAAAAAATACCTTCTGACTGACCACCCATAGTGTAACTTAGCTTTATGGGGACTGGGGTTGTCCGTTGCAGCAGCTCACGATCCTACAGTGTAGGCAGAGGAGGCGGGGTGCCGAGTTGAAGGGTTGCAGCCTGTTAAGTCAGCAGCTGCAGCCGCAGCAGTTTCATCCCACTGCTAGGAGGCGTCCGCTCGGTGTGATGACGTCATCACGTTCTGGTCACCAGAGTAGCTCCAGAAGAGCCTGTATTTTGGGTACTGCTGAGCATGGCAGGGCACCGCAAACTCACCAAGCTAACTCGAGCTGACCGGGCCATAGTCGCTAGATACCGGCAGTCACACGGTATGAGTATCCCTACGTGCCTTAGCCCATCATGAGAGATATTGAAGAGAACCGAGACAGTTGGCTTAGGGAGGCAGTCCAGGAGTACCTTCGGACCAAGTTCGGTCAGGGAGGGTATCCCAATGAGGATAAGATTAGTGAGCTAATACGCATATGGAACATCGGTAGGTGTATTTACATGCACGGTGTTACATACAGGCCTGAGCATGTGCCGGTTCAGTCGTTCGCTGTGACCGTCACTGATCATAATGGACGGCGGGTAAGAAAGCCTGATCCAAGGCATTATCTATAGGGTTCTCCATGTCGGCAGTACCCGGGTGTACTTGTATTAAAACTACCTCATTATGCCATGTATTATGACAATGTTATGTGTGCTTTTTCCCAGCTGGTTCGCCGCAGGATGGTTCTGCTAAAGATAGGTCCAAGTGGGGACCATTGGATTCCACCATAGGGAGAGTGTAGCCCCTGTAAACAGCCCAGGCTATACCTATCTTCCTTCTGCTGTGGTAAGTCCTGTTAAGATCAGGCACCAGTAATCATCATGGGTTTTCCCCCTTCATAGCTCTATCCTGAGTGGTAGACGCAGGCCTGGATTCTGCTGCAGGCGTGAGCAAGAGGGGAGGTTCTGCTGACATCAGGAGGGGCGGGGCTAGCTCTATATTTAGCAGCCAACTCCGATGAGTAGAGTGAGTGATTTAATAGTGATATCGAGAGTCTGGAGTTGCCGGTTAGTTATGCCGGGATTATGCAGTGCAGTTAATATGCCATGAGTCAAGGAATCCTGCGGATCGGTCCGAGGATTTGGAGGAGACTACGATCTCCCCTGCGCAGAGTGCAAGAGAGAGAAGAGCGGAAAGATTCAGCGTCCTTTAGTAGAGCTGATAGAATTATAGACTTGGTGGACCAATGCCCTCACCCCACTGCCAGGGGTGAGGGGGAGAATCCAAGACCCACCTCGAGGCTAACCTCGGGGGTGGGCCACGGGGTATTGAAGCCCTAGCCCAGACCATCCTGCCGGAGGAGCGACTTGTAGGGAAGGAGAGGAGGAATTATCTGGGTGCAAGGTGAGCGGCGTAATAACCCATCCTGGCTATTGTTGTTGCGGCTGTTGAAAGCCACTATCGTTGGGATATTGCTGCTCTGTCAATAAAAGAGACTATTCATTATCATCAAAGACTGTGTGTGACTTGGAAAGTACTACCTTGGGACCCAAGGGGTTCTTCTATACTGGACCTGTCCCATATTCCTGGGAGTATAGAAGATGGAGGCGCTGCACCACTAAGAGATCATGGAGGCTACCACCCCAGAAGCCCGGTCTTGGCTCCCCCACAACATCGCGGGAAGCTCAGGCCCTCCTGTTGCTCACAGGTACGCACCACACCGCATGTAATCCGCCCTCATGCACCCTAGACACCACCGTAGAGTCTGGGGGAAGGGGGGGAAGCAGGGTTACATAGCATTTCACACAGTGTCACTTTTCAGAACCAAACCAAATCAAATAAACAAAATCCTATCCCATTCAGGGATCTAACTACACCGCAGCTTTAGCCTCTCTAACTGCTGCTGGGCCAACTAACCTGGTTCCCCAGTTTAAAAGAATGCCCTCTCATTTAGGGTCACTAGATAAAGCATAGTCTTTTAGATACAGCAATAAAGATTTGTTTGTCTTATCTGTTCGTGGTGGGAACTCGGTCCCAAGTGTCCAGGCAAATCCTCTGGTACTGTGTTACTTGAAGGGGCCGTCCACCCCGAACTGGATGCAGGGGAGTAGCAAAAGCCCCAGTCTCCAGGCTCCAAGAAGAGAGACTGAAATGCAAACCTCTCTGCTCTAAATACCTGTGCTAGTGATTAGGAGAGCAGGTGAGGGAGAACTAGACACATTGTAATCTGTGGTCTGGATTTTCCATCCACCAGCCTGAGTTAATGTGAAGCTGTGGAATGGATAATTTTTAACTATTCCTGCGTTTTCTGACCTAAAACGGGGCAGAAAGCTGCCTAACATCTTTGGACTATGTCACTTATCCCCCTCCCCAGCTCACACCTACTGGGGTGAGCGGCCATGGACCTCACTGGGGTGAGCCTCCTACCTGGAATACTTGAGCTAACTCCCCAGTACAATATTAAGCATTCACATGACACGAATATGAACTTCATATATTTACCAACAAAAAGGGCCATCAACCCTGTATAGTAATTTGTAGTTTAGCTACATTTTCAACACAGAGAACCAATATAACATTGCAATATTGACAAAATACTTATTCTAGAGGCCTAATATAGCATAACTACACTAGCTTATTTGCATAGTTAAGTGTCCGTGACATAGTCCACACGTGTAAAAAAACAAAAATCGGTCAGTTCCCCAAACATGTTTTTTTTCTTGACTTCCAGTCCATTACATCCTCTGACTTTATTTCATAGCCCGCTGAATCCTGCAAATGACTGGACTTTTTCTTCAGCCACTGATGAGACACTCGGACCGGATTCTCCTTGCCTCCACAGTGTGGTCCAGAGTGGCGAGATCTTGAACTATTCAGGCGCCGTCTGGGTTCTTCCCGACACAGTCTTCTAGGGTTAATTATACAAAAACAGGATCATGCAAAGTATTATGTTGCTTAACTCAGCCTTCTGCCTGCTTTATTTTCATCCAAATAAGGGACTGCAGCTTTAACATGTGTAGGCAGGAGGCACTCAGACATTAACCTTCAGCGGTTTACGCATATCAGTGTTATAGCATTTCATACAGTGTCACTTTTCAGAACAAACCAAATCAAATAAACAAAATCCTATCCCATTCAGGGATCTAACTACACCGCAGCATCAGCCTCTCTAACTGCTGCTGGGCCAAGTAACCTGGTTCCCCAGTTTAAAAGAATGCCCTCTCATTTAGGGTCACTAGATAAAGCATAGTCTTTTAGATACAGCAATAAAGATTTGTTTGTCTTATCTGTTCGTGGTGGGAACTGGGTCCCAAGTGTTCAGGCAAATCCTCTGGTACTGTGTTACTTGAAGGGGCCGTCCACCCTGAACTGGATGCAGGGGAGCAGCGAAAGCCCCAGTCTCCAGGCTCCAAGAAGAGAGACTGAAATGCAAACCTCTCTGCTCTAAATACCTGTGCTAGTGATTAGGAGAGCAGGTGAGGGAGAACTAGACACATTATAATCTGTGGTCTGGATTTTCCATCCACCAGCCTGAGTTAATGTGAAGCTGTGGAATGGATAATTTTTAACTATTCCTGCACTTTCTGACCTAAAACGGGGCAGAAAGCTGCCTAACATCTTTGGACTATGTCACACATGACATTAAGGAAATATGGCAGGGAGAAACAATTAAAAGTAAAATTGAAGTAAAAAATTCAGCTTTAATTAAATCAAAATAACATAATGTACCAAGCAAAACATATCCCAATGTTTGGCTCCCAGGGGACTTTTCTCAAGTCAACCCTTGAGAAAGGTCCCCCTGGGGACCGAAACATTGGGACATACTTTTGGCTTGGTATGTTATTTTTGATTAAATAAAAGATGAATTTTTTTTTACTTGATCCACTGCTGGCATAACTAGTTTAATCTATTTGGGAACTATTATGCTGCCTATAGTCCTGTTTTGACTGGCCACGGAAAAGCTTGAAGGGCTATTACCTCAATTAACTGCATGAGAAAAGCAGTGGATGTGGGTTCTAGGTTTGTTGGGTTTGACACCATTCCAGTCATTAGGTTTGTACCTTAGGCTTATCAACTTTATATAGTTGGTATGGAAATCCTTTTAGGAAGTGTGGGGTTGGACTCATTTAAATATACTTTGCATAGTCATTAGCATATCTCGGAGCCAGGTACTTCAAGTGTGCTCCTTTTGCTGCACAGGCATGTCTCCCTAATTTATTTGGAGGGATGTTTGAGGGGATATGTACAACTGCCAACACTAATTAAAGTTGAAAGTCTATCTCCCCTCGCCTCCTTCTCTCTCCCCTCCACCCCCCCCCCTGTTTCCTCCATATGTGTAGATAAGCTCAGAGCTCTTACATCTATCAAGACGTATTAGGCTCAGATTCATCAAAGGGTGCACATTTTTAACCCACTATTACTCCAATTCATATGAATAGGAGTTGAGGCATGCTAAAGCTTAGCACACCTTTGCGGATCTGGGCCTAATAAGTTTTGAGAGATGTATGCTGGGTATTACCCAAAGAGACAGAATGGGTTCAAAACCAAACATCATCACACCTGTGAACAAATTAAAATGGCAATGGCCCGGACAGATTGCAAGAAGAAATGATCATTATTGGACAAAGATGGCACTCAACTTGATACTAGGAGAGATTAAAAGACCAAGACGACAACCAGAAGTACGATTTGAAGATGAAATTAGAAAATTAGAACATTTGTTGGAGCAACATGGGAAAGAGAGGCTTCCAACTTCAGTACCTGGAAGTTCATAGGGGAGGTCTTCATACTTTATTTTATTTTTTATTTATAAAAATATTTTTACCAGGAAGTAATACATTGAGAGTTACCTCTCGTTTTCAAGTATGTCCTGGGCACAGAGTAAACAAAATAATACATGGTTACAAATACAGTTACATAAATGAACAAGGTATACATTATATACAAGACATTGCATGCACAGTTAAAGAAAATATATATTATGAGCGTATGAAACAGTTACAGACCAGATTAAAGTGTGAGACAGCCTTAGATTTGAAAGAACTTAAGCTGGTGGTGGATATGAGAGTCTCTGGTAGGTTGTTCCAGTTTTGGGGTGCACGGAAGGAGAAGGAGGAACGTCCGGATACTTTGTTGAGTCTTGGGACCATGAATAGTCTTTTGGAGTCTGATCTCAGGTGATAGGTACTGCATGTGGTAGGGGTGAGGAGCTTGTTCAGGTAGCTGGGTAGCTTGCCCAGAAAGTATTTGAGGGTGAGACAGGAAAGGTGAACTTTGCGCCTAGACTCTAGTGATGACCAATCTAGTTCTTTGAGCATTTCGCAGTGATGTGTGTTGTAGTTGCATTGGAGAACAAAACAACAAATTGAATTGTAGAGGGTGTCAAGTTTGCTAAGGTGGGTTTGAGGAGCCGAGCCATATACTATATCTCCATAGTCAATAATTGGCATTAGCATCTGCTGTGCAATACGCTTTCTGACCAGGAGACTTAGGGAGGATTTGTTCCTGTAAAGTACCCCTAGTTTGGCATAGGTCTTGGTTGTCAGGGTATCAATGTGCATCCCGAATGTTAAGTGGGAGTCAAACCATAAGCCCAGGTATTTAAAACTAGTGACAGGTGTTAGGGTGGTTTTAGCGTTGGTTCTAATCAGGAGCTCAGTCACTGGAAGCTTTACAAATTTAGTCTTGGTCCCAAATACCATTGTTACCGTCTTGTCAGTGTTTAAAAACAGTTTGTTTTGGGAAATCCAGTTTTCGAGTCTCAAAAAGTCAGACTGAAGTATGTGTTGAAGGTCAGAGAGGCTATGGCTGTGTACATACAGGATTGTGTCATCTGCATACATGTGTATTGAGGCTTCCTTACAAGCTGTGGGAAGATCATTAATGAACACTGAGAAGAGTAGGGGCCCCAGAACAGAGCCTTGCGGGACACCACAGGTGATATCCAGGGGGTTGGAGATAGAGCCTGAGATGGACACATGTTGGGATCTTTCTGATAGGTAGGACTGAAACCAGTTTAAAGCATGTTTCCATATTCCTGTACAGCAAGGGATCGACAAGGTCTGAAGCTGATGATAATATTTATATTCCACACCTGACTGCCCATATCTAACTCAGTTCCCTCAGTCACCACAAAAATAGCTCTTTAAAAAAATCAAATAGTTGACCAACTGGAATAAAAAATAAAAACATAAGAAATGTAATTTAAACCGTATAATGTAAAATTATTGGGAAATTAAATAATAATAATATTTTAAACACCGCTAATTACAGTAACTGTAAAATAAGCATGCATAACATAACCGTGTGTAGAATTATATACATAGATATATACACATACACATGTAAAGAGATGATGAATCTGACATGAAGGAGAAGCTTCACAGCATATTGAATAAGGGCTAATGAGTACTAATATTTAATTGTTTAGCCATCATTTAATTCAATATAATGAAGCTAGGGAGTAGATTACTACGATGGTAGGATTAGAGAAATCTCATCAGGTTTACCATCTTTAATGTCGCTTAAAGGATAAATATTAGCAATATATTTTAAATGGAGAATTCTTTTCACTATGCAGAAGTAACTGGAAAGTTTAAAGGATTTATGTTTCTCTTTGGACAGCACATTTTATTAAAGTAGGTAAAAGTAGGTGTGTAACAATCCATGCCTAATCCCCTTGGACTCATTGAATCCTTTTTTTTTAATTGATCCTTTGATTATTTCTTATTGGATAAAGCATGCAATTGTTCAGCACATCAGCATCCTTTGTTAAATGAGTACGTCAATAGACAATTCATATAAATGATACTAACTATCATCAAAGGAGTAATAACGTCTTTATTGATAAATAAATCTCAAAAAGACAGAGCAAATGGAGGTTAACTAGCCATGCATGACATTACCAGGAATTAGTTGGAAGAAAAGCCTTGCAGGCATGTTAGTTTACTAAAATGAGATAACCATATGTAGTGAGATTTATTTCAAAACCCACAAGGTCAAAGTCTGACAAATTCTTATTGTGAACTTGAACTACTAAACAATTCATGATATTCACAATATTAGTTAGAGGAATCTATGGCACAAGATGAAGTGAAATGAATGCTAAGAAGTGATGTTAAAATGCTAAACAGTGATCTCAACGAGGAATGTTTGCAATGTTTAAGGTATGTTTAATCATTATTCAAAATCACTGCTCTTAAAACAATCCCGTGGGCTGCCCGATCCCCGATGTTTCTCTGCAACTTTCCAGTAATGCTAAGCAATGGTAACATAGTAACAAAACCTGTGCATTTTGATCAACTGGAGAACATTGATCAAGTCTCCAGCTGTAAATAATAATAATTATTATTAAAAGAAGAAAAAGAAAAAAGCATCAAATGTATTAAAGGAAAAAGTCCTTTTTTTTAAAGGGGAATTTATTTTTTATTGTTCACTAAATCTTTGGTAAGCCCTCCATTTGAAGCAAGAAGACTTTGATAAATTGCTCCCCTCTCCTCGATTTGATTTGGCATCACGTTACATGCAATAATTTTTCATAAGTATCTGTCTTGTGTCTTTTCCATAAAATGGTTATTTTGACCATCAGGAATTTTTCCCTCTCTGGTTTCATCCGTGTCCAATTACGGGAACCTGTTAATCAAGCTTCATACATTTGACGCAGATCATTAGCCATTGAGGTTTATGCCATCTCAGTGCTGTCACATTCCTTTTGATGTATGAAAACAAGGGAGAAAAATGATGGCCCCAAACAGAGACTGATATACTTACATTATGCAGTAATATGTGTGTTGGGAAACCTTTCCCCATCACCTTCAATAACCAGAACCTCTGAGTGAAGCCATAACATGCTGGACACAATATCTAATCTACAAATGTAGAAAATGCCTTGTAGTGGGACTTATTCAATAAGCCCCATAGCGTCAATTTAAAAAAAAAAGTTTTTTACAATATTATCACCTTTATTGGAATATTGTCACAAGGTTATTTTTTGATATAAGTGGCAGACCTCATGACATAGTGGCTAAATCTTGGGTTACCCACAGGGTTAATATGTGATATAAATAAATATTGTATTGCCTACTATATGTATAAACATATTTTTATTCATATTTGCATTGCGTCACAAATGGCAGTGCTATAAAGTAAGACAAACCTTCAAATGTGCGTCCTATGTCTGAATACTTCATGCATATGTAGACAACATGATATGCAGCTGTTGAAAGAGTGTGGGCTTGATCCCTTCTCCCGCTCGTGCGTTGTGTACAGTATGTCCCACTGCCTGAGCTGATAGGTGTATCCCAGCTCTCTTCTTAAACTCTCCTCTTGAAATCGTTTCTAGCAGTAGCTAAAGCGGCTTTGAAAAAAAATAGTGGTCCTGCGTCTAATGATAAAAAAAGATCTAAAAGAAGAGCGCTTTTAAAAAATAAATACATACAATTGGATGGTATTTTAAAAATAGCAAAAGGTGGAACTTTCTAAATAAGTTCCTTTTTCATTTTAAATTAATGTGAGGTTCTACATCTGTGAATAAAAAGAAGTAGTGGTACTCTGGGTGCAAAATGTATCATCTACTGTATATCTCCTTGTATCAATGTATAATCTTGTATCATCACACTTCGACCACTGGTTAGCTAGTGAGTTCTTTTACACATAATCATAGAAACTGATTACACAGTATATAAGGACCAATTGGCTCACATTATTTGCCTCTTTCTGTCACTTGTACGGAACGGCCGCAATTTTTGAACAAATGTTAATCTGCTGTGGATTGGCACATTTCTTTTAACTGCAGATTTCTGATATGCAGATTTCTGCATATCAGTCTCAAAAAGGCAGGTTTCCCCCCCTTTTTTTCTATCACTGAAAATCAACCCTGACATACTTTTTTTTTTTTCCTCCGAGAGGGTACACCCTCTCGCTCATCGGATCCCAGTCCACTTCAGTGGATAGGGAGCTTGCCCTTGGACTGTCCAACCGAAGTCAGACCAGCCCTCAGTGCACATTTTCCCTGAAGGTTTCAGCCCGAAAGCCTAGGTCTCCAGGGACATTGATGCCTTCCTCTGTTAGGATTCAGGACATCTGTCTCTTCCTCCCTCTGGCCCGAGGCCCACAAGGGAGTTCGCATCATCTCCCCTCTTTCGAGGGTTGTGCGGGTGCACCCCAGCCCCGAAGGGCTGGTTGTTCGAATGCCATCCCCCCTTAGCCCGAAGGCTCAGGGGTTCTGTGGTCCGGGGCCTGGACACCACCTCTCAACGAGCTAGAGGGCCAAATGCTTGCCACAGACCTTTCCTACTGAAACCCCAGATAGGATAGTACTGCATTTGGTCATAGCTGTGCAGGTCGAGAGGAGCACTCATATCGCCTTGATCTTAGCCTTGATCTTCAACCCTGACATACTGTATTGCTAGAGGGGAGGGAGGGGAGAAAATGTTACTTGAGCCTCACATTCTATATACAGTATATTCCCTTATACATCCCTCCAAACAACATAGGGAGATACACCTGGGCTCAAAAAGGAGCACACCATAGGTACCTGGGAAATATGCAAATGTTTATGCAATGTATATTTAAATGACTCAAATCCCACACTTAATAAAAGGATCTCCATAAGAACTATATTAACAAGTGTAAGGCACCTTGTGAGAAAGGGGGTACTGGTGTCAGGCCCAAAAAGATCTGTACCCATAACCTCCGCTATTCTAAGTAGCAGCTCTAGCAGTATCAGCTAAACCACTTGCTGGGTAGCATCACTGTCACAGCATTGTTCTTATGGAAATTCTTGTTGGAATTGTAGGATGCGAGTAATTTAAATAATAATTTGATATCTTATTAGCATATCTAAGGTACCAGGTATCTAAGGTGTTCTCCTTTTGAGTCCAGGTGTCTCTCCATATGTTATTTGGAGGGATGTTTGACACAGTCCCCTCCGCAAACCATATTTCAGGAATTTGGAATCCACACATTTATTTGGATTTGTACAAATCCAGAATTGGATTATTCAATTTTTTTTTTAAATGAAACTAGATGAACTTTTGCAAATGAAAAAAAACCCTGCAAAATGTTCTTTAGCGATGGCTGGTACTCTACCTAGAGATGGTCTCTCTACCTTCCCTGTCATGTAAGTTCTAGTAAGATACAGACAGTGACAGGCTGTCCTATGGGGTTTTCCCCCTTTTCATGCGGACTTCCTGAGTGGCAAGAGTGGTGGTGACACAGAGATCTGTGAATAGCCAATGGTGGTAATTATACTGGGCCCTCCCTCCTTGAGACTCAGGAAGGAAGTAGCTAAATTATAGAATGAAGTTCAGCACCTTAGGGGTGAGTCCTTCAGTGGGGTTCCAGGCTATACCTTCATGGGGTAGGAGCTTTCCTCGTCTCAAACCGGCTGGGAGAGAGAGACATGTGCTCAGCCCCTCATGGGCTGGGGCAATAATCTAATCCAGCTAGGCCTCACCATCCAGAAGTTAGGGATCTACCTTATCAACTGGAGCATAAGCTGCAACAACATCAGCAGTGGCTGGTATAATAAAGATCATCCTCCTTTATACTTCTGACTTCGTGGCAGTCTGTGTGGATAGAGGTATTGGGAGAAGGACTGTCATAGCGGGGACCCCCTTCGGCACTACTGAGCCCCTATGAGGCGCTGTCACCAAGAAGTAAAGAACCAGAAGAATCCCCAAAAAGTTTCCCCCACAACATCGCAGGCATCATATCCCCCCTGTACTTCGCAGCTAATCAGCACTGCACCTAGCAGTAGCCTAGCCATATCTCCCAGGGGGTGGGGGAACATGCGCTACAGTTCTATGTTCTAAAAGTACGTCTATGTTCTAAAAGTACGTCTATGTACGTCTATGTTCTAAAAGTACGTCTATGTTCTAAAAGTACGTCTATGTTCTAAAAGTACGTCTATGTACGTCTATGTTCTAAAAGTTCAAAGACATTAAGAAAAAAAAAGTCCTGCTTATTTACAGTTGTTTCCAACACTTATAAAAATATATGGATTTGATATGGAACAAGCCATTTATCCTTAACAAGCAGACAACTTGCTCCATATTTACCGCATGATACAATTCTCTTCATTGTTGCATTGTGGGAGGACCTTAATTTTGCATAAAACACAACTCTTTTAGGTTAACCTGCCTGTCACGGAAAAGCTTGTGGTGCAGAGGGGCTCAGAGCACACCATCTGCTCTAGAAAATGACAGGAAAACCTTTATTAAACTGCGCTTTGAAAACGTCACTGTACCTTTCAATTGTTTGGGGCAAGGCAGCTCATAAAATGTACAAGAATTCCCCATGTCAGTAATGTGTGTCTGATTAGGAAGCTTTCCATGCAAAACTTGCAATGTCTTCTAAAAAGGTGCATGTCCAATATCACATATACAGTGTAGCTCAACTCTCACATTGGCCCCAATCTACATTGGCTCATAATCCGAGTGTTGGAAGAAGGTGACATTATTTTGCTCAGCAAGTTACATGGGGTTTACAACGACATGTTTAGTGCACAAAAAAAGAGATGTACGGTATACAGTACACGCCTTTTATAAATGCTAAATGTCCTGCAGCTGTTACCTGCACAGACTCGGGTAGCCCTGCTCTTATTGCCTATCAGCTGCTTTAAGCTAAACAGCCAACGCTGTCCTTCTCAACTTTTCCCTTTCCAATTAATTAATTTAAATTGACCATTAAGTCAGCAGAGTTTTGATTGATATTTCCAATAACAACCCTCTCATGCAGACCTGTCGAACACCTAAGAAATGATAATGTCCAATCTGCATGAAGAGGCCTGAGCATTTCCCTTCACCTTTCGGTGCTGGTGAGTTATTACTCGAATTGTGCTTGCTGTTTCATTGAGTGTAATTTGAATACAGATTAGCTGCCCCAGTGTTCCAGAGCTTTGGCATTATCATTACTAGGGACAGTAATTTGACTGATGAACACATGGGTTATCACAAGGTCATCACCTTCACAGTATGGAATGGTCCATCTTCCCAATTTTCGAGGTTTGGAGGGCAAACTTTTCAATAGCAAAATTAAGTCCTGTAATTAACTTGTCCAATAAGTTATTGAATAAATCCTTTACTAATTAAAGAACCAATATGCCTTTTTGTTCTCAGATCTTCGAAGGCTTTATTAAAATCAATGAGGTAGCATCAGCTTAACAGTATTTCTTAACATGAATTAAGATCCTTCATCCAATTATGCACAAGTGTTATGTACATGTACAATGATTTGAAAACTAGCTGCAAAAATAAAATACTTCAGCTGAAACCAGTTTGGAGCAATTATCAGCATGCTGTTCTGTGTTAATCAGGAATTTCTGCTTCTCTCAAGGATAATGATGCAATGGTAACGTTTGCAGTTAAAACAGAAACAATAATAGCGACCTAAATTTGTATTATGTTGACTTTTACACGTACATATATACTTATATTGCCATTAAGTACACATGTATGCACTGTATGTATATCTTTATTTATATTGCACCATACAGGTACAGTACATAGCACTTTACAGAAGTACAGGCGTACCCCGCTTTAACGTACGCAATGGGTTCAGAGTATGTATGCAAACCGAAAATGTACTTAAAGTGAAGCACTACCTTTTTCCCACTTATCGATGCATGTACAGTACTGCAATCGTCATATAGGAAAAGGAGTCCCAACTGCCGAAGAGCTTACAATCTAAGTGGTACTGTATGTAGGGAGAACTTAATGAGTTTATGAAATGATGTTAAAACTGTCTTTTTGATATTATTTTACATGTTAAAATGCTAATATATAATTTCACTTGAAGTATTCTCAAATCTCTAACAACTAGCTGTTGCAGATACAGTATTAGATATAAAATATGTTTTACCAGCATTTTTTGTAAATAAAAAAAACCCCTTACATTTGAATGATAACATTTACTAATTAGACTAAATTCACACCCCTCCCTCAAAAAAACAAAACAATCATTGAAATGTTTGTGAATATGGCTTAGCTAGCCAAAACGTTTGCAAACACTAAGTCAATATGTACGATCATGTTGCCGTTATATACTGTGTGGTTTTTTTTTTAAACTGGTGTAAAATGGCAAAAATTCTAGTAAAATGTTGGCAATAATAAAACTTTGTGGTGATCTGGTGACAATGTTGCACCTAAGTGTGTTTCTGCGAATTTCCGAGCAACGTGAACTTTCACAGAAAAATATGTGAAACCGTAAAACATTTTAAGACATTCCCACAAATGAAGGTAGAATCATGTCGTGGGGACGATGTGTGAGAGGAAGGGCGGATCAAAAAAGGGAATGCCTGAATGTAACTTAACTTAAAGTTAATGGGTACTGCCACCAAGTCAAGGGGCATTCAAGGTGAATATTCATCAACTAAACTAAACAGGAATATTTTCCAAAGGAAATGTTTTAGGCAGAGTGGCTATCACATTGTAGTGAAAACGTGTGTTATGACACGTGGAAACTGGCCTGACGAAGGGGGTTACTGTCCCCCGAAATGTTGCCGCCCTCCTATTTGTGTTGTATTTTTCTCCTTTCCCTCTCCCCCCTTTTTAACCATTTATTTTTTCACTTTCTGCATCTTGGACCTACTTGGTGCCTATTGCCCCAGGATAGGAATAAGTATCCCTGTTATTTTGTGTCATTTTATATATAAGAGCTTCTTTGTCTTGCACTAAAGAAAAGGGGGAGAGAACATGGGGCACTGCTAGAATGGATGGAGGCTGGTAGTAGGTAACATTAAATCGTTTTATTGGGCATATAAACCAAAAGAGATAAAAACAGCAAAAGTCCCCGACGCGTTTCCCGCCTGTCAGAGCGCTTTTTGAAAAATATATATACAGTATATATATATATATATATAGCAAATGATCCAAGGGGATCAAAGAAGAATTTCCCCACACTTTGCACTCATCAACAAAAAATATATCTAATAGCAGAGACGGATATTCTTCTAATAAAGTTGTTAATAATAACATTATTAGAACACTATCTGTCTCATATTTTTTATTTCAATTTCATGTACGTACTGAGCTTATTGCATATAAACATGAATAAAATTAATACAAGAGCTTAGAATAACACACTGTCCCTAAATTCCACATCAAACATTCTCCACTACTTCAGAATGCCAAAAAGGGTATTTTCTTTGTGTGGGAAATGGCAATTGTTTGAGTTTTGATATCGTCTTTAAGATCTATCACCTATCAAAAAGAAACGCCATTTAGTAATTATGACATTATTAGGAGAGGGGCTGAAGCGCTAACAGAGAGAGAAGTACAGTAAATATTTATCTTCTCTACCTGAAGCTTCTACAGCATTTTCTTAATTAAAGTCAAATTATGCATTGTACTGTAGTTTATTCATTACTCATTTCTTTAGTTAGGGATCTGGCACATTTTTCCTTACAAAAAAATCTCTCAATAACTATCACCAATTTTGGATTAAAGAAATCTCTATTACCTCTACTATAGTGGCATCTATTTGTTCACCTATCAATAATAATGAAATGACACTTAAAAAATTAAAACGTCCTCACAAAAGAGCAGGATTTGTATTTGGGACGATCTCCATGCCGTCCCAGAGGAGAAGATTTGAATATCTATTTGGGCAGCAGAGTTGAATATAATTTCTGTCCTTGTTCAATTCTGCCAATTAAATCAAGGTATTTTATTTTCATTCCTCTAAGGCTGCGGTCCCAGTGACTGCTACAGCGCACGCCTTAGCGTTCAACCTCCGCTCCCCCAGTCAGGCCGGTCCCAGTTAGTACCCTGTCGTGCACCTTTACCCTGTGGTGCGTGACAGGTGTTCAGGCAGGCAGGGAAATTTGGCCTCAAAGTTTGCGACGGAGGCGTGGCCACGCCCCCGCCGATGGTTCAGCCAATGAGGGTGAACCAGCCGCGGGACGTCATGGCCACGCCCCCGCAAACCCACCGCCACACCCCCTTCCATCGCAAACCTTCCCTCTCCCACCAGACCGCCCCCCCTGCCGGGCGCACGTGCCACAGTGCTGACTGGGGACTCACCCTAAGGCCTGGGACATAGTACGGTGAGCCTTGCTGAGACGTGCTGAGCCGCGCTGAGCAGATGCACTAACCCCCTGCATCTGTCATCAGCGCGGCTTTAGCAGCCGCTTCCGCACGCTTCCGCATGCGTGCGGAGGCTCAGATTTTTTGGAGGAGCGGAGGAGCTAATCTCGTGACCGCTCACATCCAATGGGAGCAAGGGACTAGCCCCCCTCCCGCCACGCCTCCGTTCCGCCTCTGCCACGCCTTTGCCCCGCCTCCGCCCCGTCTCCACCCCCAGAGCACGCTCACAGCCTCGCCTGCCAGGACACAAAAAAGCTCCAGTTTGAGCAGGTGAGGCAGAGCAGGAGCGCGGATCAGCGCGACCCGAGGCCTTAGGCTGCGTACATAGTAAGTGCAAGGGACCGAGCGTGTGATGTCACGCGCGCTTACCTCTCTTGCAATTGTTGGCCGGTAGTGTAGGAGACCGAGCGCACGATGGGGGGGCGTGTCGGGGCGCAGCGGTGACGTCACGCAAGCAGTTCACCCTCATTGGCTGAACCGCACACGTGACCGGCCGTCGCGCCGAAAAATCAAATTTATTTGTCTGCCCAAGTTTCTGTAGCGCCGTCTCCTACATGCATGCACACGCGTGCATGCACTATGGCCGTGCACATTGGCTGTAGCTATTTTGTATTAGACGCAAGCGGCATCGCTCGCGCCGTCTCCCCTACTATGGCCGCTGCCATATGCACCAAAAAATGAAGATTGCTCTTTCTTTTTTTGGCCTTTAAAATCTAGCAGGCAGTTAACATATTCAATAGTTAACAGCAGAGTAAAACACCTTCAATGAACGAAAAGCACTTTATAAATTATTACATTCATTTGTAATTTTGCATATACAGTGGCGGCCGCCTTTATCCTCCTGCGGCCGCCACCGTGGAATTTTTAAAAACGCGGCAGCGCGTGGCGTTTTTTCGTCAGTTTTCCCGCACCACGGGCGCTTTCAATGATAAGCGCCATTAGCGCTTGTCTGATGATGCGGCCGCCGCGCGGGAAACTCCGTGTGAAACGGAGAAAATCCCCGCATTTTTCCGGGTAAGTCGGAGGATAGGAGGGGCCACAGCAGTACTGTAAGAACAAAAGCATTCCTACAGTATAGCTATCTGGTTTAATTTCAGTACAATTAATATGTTTACCTGTTGTATCTAAAGGCCAAACAAAAAGGGAAGACTGAAAAATCTCTGCTAATATTGAATGCACAATGAATATAATCAATGAATCGTCAACACAGTCTGAAAACCTGAAAATAGAACCTTCATTAAGACGTTATCTTCCGAAAATCCTATATATCCTCCTTGGATAAAGATAACACCTCTGTTATCTTGCTGCCGATCCACCTCCCCTTATTTAGCACAAATGATCATCTGATAGTTACAAAAGCATCTATATTTGTCCTTGGATGTAAGAGGTCCACAGAGATATAAACACATTAGCAGCACTAAACTGTACTTTCTACATCAACACTTGCCAGATTTTACTGTCTGGCTGAATTGAGAGATTCCAGCCCTCTCATCCATCCAGTGACTTGCACACATCCTGTGACGTTTTCTTATGACAAAAGAAATTCTCATGTTGCTGCTTTCTACATATCTAATGTAATCTTGCATAGATTAAAAATTGCATTACTTCAATGTTCACTGTTTTTTATGTCTGTGATTCAATACCCCATGTTATAACGGCACTGTGGAAGTTATTTTATTAACGGTAATACAAAATGTAGTAAATACTGACGTAACAGGCTTCATTGTTCCTTCTGGTGAGAAATGGTGGGATATGTTGGCAGGACCGCCTTAGAGAATCCCGAGGCCTGGTGCAAGATGTGAGTTGGGGGATTCTTACACTCCCTGTAACCCTACCTGTGGGGTGGAAGTAGCAGCGCTGCTGGAGGGAGCCCACCAGGGGGGTCCTGACATGGAATTTGAGCCCCACTGCAAGTCTTCCATGATCACCACCTGGGTGGGCACCCTCCATCGCCGCTCACACTCCACAGCCAGGGTTCCCGGTGCAGTCGTATATATGATATTCTTCATTAACACTGCTACTGAATCCTAGGGACACTTTAATATTCTGAGCCTAGAACAGGATGTGTTCTAGGTAGGATGTGAGCAATGTAAAGCGATGCACCTGTAATCCTATTGGTGTGTTCATTTTCAGGCTCATCAATATAGAATCATAATATCTGATATCATACCTGTACCATATATTTTCATTGGTTTCGCATAAAAGGGACTTTTAGTATTAAATAAATAAGTAGCTGCATTAACCAGAGGTCAATCAGAGGTTCTTCGCAAGCTGCATATTCGCCACGATTGGAAGAGCCTTGCTATATGTGTTGTCAGCTCATACAACTGGCATGGGGAACTTGAGCGAGACTGGACTTTCATTCACCCTTTTACGGTATTTAAAATAATTTTTTACTTAAAAAAAAAACAACTGAAATCTGAATTATTAAACCAAAGAAAACCACTTGAATTTAATTGGATATTTTCTCCTTAGATAAACAAGAAACAGATGTAGTAACGTTAATTATTAATTCATTACTTAATTAATTATTAATTATTAAAAGGCAGATTATCACAGATTTTTATTGGGATTCAATGGGAATGATAACGCAGAAAATCACAGCATATCCCACCATGACGTGCCATCGGGTGCAATAACCTTTGCTACATCTATGCATTTTTGCTCTGATTTTTTGCTGTCCCAAGTTTTTTTGATGGGATATACAGTATATCCCAGTTATTTCCATTTGCAACTTTCACTTCCCAACATTATATTTACCTTCTTGAAGACCTACGGAGCGCCGTTTTCTTAGTCACGAGAAGGATTGTTTGAATTCAAAGTGGGAAAAAACGTACAGAGACAGTAGAAAGGTGTTCTGGTAACTGCGTCTGTGTGGGGCCAAGGTCGATGTATGAGGTGTTGCAACTTGTGAACAAAGAAAAACTCCAATTAAGCAGGTACCTTCACAAAATACATTATATTTCTTATTGTTCTGTGAACTAAACACTGTGAAATAGTGCAAACGTGCCTAAAGGTTTCAAATGAAGCATATATGCTACATGTGATTCAGTGCAATTAAACTTGGCAAAGAACAGAAATAAAGTTCTCTTCGCATTATGAATGGGACATTGTAAGTGCACAAGTTGCTTAGTTCCTGGGTAATGACATGCAAAGGAGCGCTCACAGTTTGTCACTTCTTGTTTCTTATCTATTTTAATATGGAGCCCTATAATCGCATGCCTGCCAGATTACACATATTCTCAGCACAGCCTGGGTTACAGAAGTGCACAGCCAGTAACCCTACTCACAGACAGCTATTTTGGTCTTTCAGATCTCATCAGTGTGAGGTTGGTTGCTGTCTTTTCAATGTGAAGTGGCTACAACCACTGAGTGAGTAAAAGCGAGACAAAACCCCTCCACCGTATAGCGTGGTATAACAATTCCAGAACACTGCTACTGTAAAACTGGAATGGTCTTAAATCAGCAGTCCAAGTTAACGTGTTTAAATTCTTCCCCCCCCCCCTTTAATATGTGAATCAATACAATCCACACAATGATAAGTAATTAGCTAAGTTGCTGATCGATCCGTTCTCCTGTGATTGATCGGCGAAGATTCGGCTTGGGGGCTCACAAAATGGCTGTCAGTGCAGCAGAAGAGGACAAAAGATGCAAATTTCTATGGGGAAGATCATGTGACCAGGCAGTCACTATATACAATTGGTGCACTGTTAGAGAGTACAGGGCTCAAAAAGGGGTGTGCCAGAAGAGGAATGGGATGTAGCTTTGTAAATGGCTGCTATATAAACATAAAATGTAATTCAGAGATGTTTAAAAAAATCCTAAACTCGCCGCCATTTTCGCTTCGGCTGGCCTTTTTTTTTTTAATGTCATAGCATTGGTTCGGCGAATGTTAACACGAATATTCCATTCGGTTTATTCGATTTGATGGCGAATGTCCGCACAATTGGCCCCTAATAGAGACATTTGTAGCTTCACGGGGCGCCCGTGTCTAATATTTCCCACGCGCAAATGTTTTTTTTTTTTAAAGGCGTATGTGAAGATTGAGCCGCGAATAAATGCCATATTTGCGGCGAAGTCAAATGCCTGCGAATAAATAGCAAATATTCTACATATCCCCCACTGTGTTTGGCGCCCTCATAGCTACGTACAGTATGGCTGAGACACACCTACCAACTTCACTAAACATACAATGGGATACGCATACGAGTTTCAATTTACCTATATCCTGTCAGCAAAATCCCAAACTAGATAAAAATGAACAAAGATACATATTTAGATGATTTAATTTTGCTCAGAGGTACAGTACATTTTCCTTTCACTCTGTATACATGCTGCAGAAAATGCACCGGCATTTCAATCTCTAAAATCTATATTCAATTCTGAGCTTTAGCTAGTTATATGGTGTACAACGCTAAAATACACATCAGATAAATACAAGATGCATCAAAAGATTTAAGGCACCTGTTGTGTATTTAAAAGAGTTATATCTTGTTTATGGTACAGTATAAAATGCACAAGTGATTTATACAGCAGCTAGCCTATTGCAGGGAAAATCTCATTTCAATCATAAATGGCAGAAGTTGATTTAAGAATTCATTCTTTAATAGGTCTGCGATGTTCAAATTTAAACTCATTCAATTCATCAGCAGAATATTCAATATGGGGCACAGGAAACTCATTTAAGCAAACAGCGACTTTTAATATAAATTTTCCAGGAGATTTCTTCATTGATTCAGCAGTTTAGTGCAAAATGATTTGTGCGATACATTTTCAAGGATCAATGCAGGCCAAGTCAATGACTAATATAAAACAATCATAGTACCAAGTACACACAACGTGTCAGTGAACTTTGACTTGGCATTGAACTACTGTGTGTATGAAGAAGAGGTTAGTGCAGAATAATAATAATAATAATCACACAATCTGTTTTAACTATCCATTACAATTTTGTTTAATCGGCTAATATTTGTGTATTTAAAGGTGACAGTTTTCCCTTTTTGATCAGTTATTTTTTATTAGGTCTTTCTAAATTGAATCTTTTGTTAACCAAAAGATCTCACCTTGAAGTGCAAATGGAATGTACAGTATACAGAATAGTATGTGACTATGGATACTCTTTCTGAATTGCACACATTGGCAGGTGAGACACTACTAAAAAATACTAATGCCACAGATGTAGGACTGCTTCTTCTGCACTATTAGGCTGTGCAATAATTCCATAGATTTGCGTTTGGGAATTACTTTAATATTTAGTATTTAATAGAGATTTGCGAACCTGCCAAGATTTAATTTGTTGCAGTTCCGAAAGAATGTTTCAAATGTTAGAGAAATTAGTGAAAAAAAAGCAATCAAACTTTTGGTGCCAAAAGTTCAACTGGAATGGCCCAAATTGTTAATCGAATTTGCCACAAACTTTTATATCGCAGCAAACTTCTTGCCAAATTGAAATAGGAAATATTTACCAAGTTCAACTACACTATGCTCACGAAAGGTTTGCACATCTCTAGTAGTAAATTACCAGGATCAAAAATGAATATGGTCAAAAAAGTGACATTGTTTCCGTGTTAGATCAGATTATCAGGAACTCTGTTCACAATAAAACGGCCAATGTATAAGCTGTGTAATTATGTGCATATTAAAGGTCCATGACAGGACACATAGTATTAGTATACTGTATTAGCAGGCGACTTAATTACTAGCTGAGCTTTGCCATTAAATATCAGTATTTCCCAGCCTCCTTTGCCAGCTGTGAAATCAGAATGCTTGATTGTGCTGCTCTCCACAAGCCTTGTTCATACATTGAATTTATGTGTTGCCTTCTGCTTCCTTGTTTCAGGATGCTGCCTGCTACACCTGCACCACCGTAACCTCCAACACCAATGCAGTGTTTCCCAGGTGTCCATCCGTGGCGATTTTCCTACCGTGCCTAACCCTGGCACCACTTTTCCATCTCCCTAACCCTGCGTACCCTCCATGCCTTCACCTCCATGCATTCTCTTGAGCTTTTCTGCTTTTCCCCTTTCTCCCCCGGCCAACTTACCCTTGTCTGCCCTTCCCTCCCCACACTCTTAAGGATCAAAGGGCTTTCCATCCATGCAGTGCATCCTCCTTCAGGACACTTGCAAACATATTTGTTGTTAGCGGCATCCGCCGGTACTGTGCGCCCTCCCTAACCCAAAGCAAGGGGTTTCCCACCACACTGTGCTGCTCTATCCTATAGGGCTCTTGTCTTTGTCAAATAGTAATCTCTGCTAGTGCTGTGCAAAACCCTACCTGGCCGGCCCACCGCTGCAGGCATACATTTGCTGTCCAGGCACGGCCCTTTTTTGGAGGGGATTCTATATTTCTGTCCCCTGTTTTCATGTTACATCCTTTCAGTTTGCTCCGGGGAAGGGCAGTTCTACACATTCTATGTTAGGTTAACAAATGGTTAAAGCTCACTCCATTTCACTTCCACACTCATGGGAACTTGCATGCAGTTCGATTGTGACAAATCTATTACAGAGTACTTTTCCTGGTATTATACAGGTTAATAAGAGCTTCAATCAGACTTAGAACTATGCAACTAATTTTGACAGATTTATTATAAATCATTCTTCCTGGTAATGTACAGGTTATTAAATATTTATATTAGTGTTAGGACCCTTGAGACGTGGTCTGCCTTGGAGGGGCTTAAGGGCTTACAACACTTTGCCAAAGAGTTAAACTAAAAGACAATTTTATTCAAAAGATATCTATATATATATATATATATATATTTAGGCACTGTACCGTGTATTTGTGTCATTTGGATGTAGCACGGGCTCTGTCTGTGTTTCATGTTCGGTCTCTGGTTTTAAAGAAATTTCCATACTATCATATGGAATACATGATATAATTGACTTATGATAACTAAAGTAAGATACATATATTTTGGATTGTAAAGTATCTAAATGCCGTTACTTTCAAAAGTCTTTAATTGAATGTGAATCATAAAATCAAAACACAATTTCAGTGACAAAACGCAAACACGTTTGACTTAGAACGCGTGTGCTCGGCACACTCCCCCTCTTCTGTTTTTTTTTAATAATCATTACAGTTACTATATTATATTAATGTATAGACAATTGATGTGTTATATGTTTAATCACCTTGCATCTTTTCCACTTCTGCTTTTATTATGATAAATTATAGATTTCTAAATTTATTGCTACTGGCACTTCTATATTTATACTCGCTGTAATTTCCTATAATAACGGTGTTCCTTTTGTTTGTTTGTATATGTGTACACAGACCACAGCTGTGTGTGTGCATGCGCCGGCAGCGTTGTCCGTCTCTGCGCATGCGCACTTGTAGATTGCTTCCTTTTCACATCCGCATTCAGTAATGGTGGCCGCTGCGCCGGCCGCCTCTGTGCATGTGTAGGCGGTGGTGTACAATTCTGCGCATGCGCGGGGCGACATCTGCTTCTGCACATGCGCGCGTCGACGGCCACTTCTACGCATGCGCGGAGAGGGACACGTCACTTCCGTTACACACTTCCGTTACCATGAAGGAGATTTGTAGGTGCCACCAAAGAAGTTTCACTTCAAAAGAGAAAAAGTACAGAGGAAATACACACTAGGGAATCTGAACATGTGATAGAGATAGAGATAGGTAAATAACGAAGCTTCTCACAGGGAAGCAGTGGGAGAACTGTGCAGCAGTGAAGCAAGCTCTGAAACGACTATGGGTGCCTTACATTACAATTAATGGCAGAACACGTCCCTTTCTCACTGCTGTGTCTCACATTGCTTGTTGAGGAGACACACTGCCAAAAAAGTTGAACAAAAATTATTTCCCCATAACAGTGAATGAGATTAAAATAGTATTTCAGGGGGCATGTGCTGCGAAGTTAATGTTTCACAAGTAGTATGTGAGTGGACAATTTACAAAAAATATAACGTGAGAGAGAAATATCAACACATTAAAAAAAATAATATTCATGGGACCAGTGGCACTTGCTGAATTAATACAAATACTTTAATGAATATGTTGAATTGAGCTTTACTGGAATACAGTGAGTCATAAGTGCTTCACTGCCAGAGGTGTCAGACATGCGTTGGATAGCATTTTATTACAGGCACCTCTGACAGGTAAAGGGTTAAGGCGTGTCAGTGTTTTTATTTTATTGTAGCTTATATTGTACTGGACATTAATGGCCCTATAATATTTTTTTCCCCCCGGAGTGACAGGGAAGAGATGTTTATACAAAGCTATAAATGGAAATGCACAAGGCATGTGACAGTATGATGGTCCTGCAATGATAATCAAAGCTATTATTGATTTCATTTCCAAATTATTAATCAATTTCACAGCTGAAGAGGAATATTGTATTACTCAGCTGAAGCAGATCTTAACATCATTCCCTCTGGCTACACGTCCAAGAGCTGATGAAGGACAAAATGGTAATAATAATATATCTAGACGCAGTATTTGGGCTGCAGCATTTGGAGGCATTGCCCATAAAGCACTACAGCCTACGTATTATATCATATTTATATCATACACATTCATAGTTTTAATTGAATTGTTCTATTTATGAACAAAAACTATGGTGAAGCAATATTAAAGTTTGATGGGAGTCATTCGCTATATGGTGGAAGCTTTACCGTGTGTGCTAGGCCCAATCACTGTAATGAGATTGTTGTATGGAATTGCTGTGTAAACGGCAGGTACCACAGTCTGGTGAATAAGGCTTCTGAAAATTAACATGTTGGTCCAGTAACCTATTTACAGGGGTTGTTCCTTAGTATTATTCTGTCCTGTTACATAAACTAGAATTTCAGTGGGATTTAATAAAATTAAATGTTCTATTCATTTACAAGACCTGATCCCTAATACATCATTTAAGAGATCTACGAGTCATCTGCCAGTCTACAAAAAGATGTGTCAATGCGTTTTAAACTCTTGTCACTTTCTACAATATTTACTGTAGCGCCGACGAGTATTCTAAAACCAATCTGGGGCAATCACCAACAAGACCCAGGTACATGCTGGGTACATGCAGCAACATTTCTGCAGACAGACTAATGGCCCATCGGATTAACAGCGATGGTCCCTGACAGTCCAATTCAAACTGAATGGGACTGCCAGGGACCCCTGCTGTGTTAATCCGATGGGCCATTAGTCTCTGCAGAAATGTCACTGAAATGTTTGCAGCATGTATGCAGCATGTACCTGGATCTTGTTGGTGATAGCCCCAAATTTTCCAAGGCAAGTTTAAGGCAAGTTTTAGAATACTCGTCGGCGCACCTGTAGTTGTGTGATCTGATCTATCCGGGAGGATGAAGCCAGATATTGCATTAATATTGGATGCCAGGGCTGATGTCTGTTGCAATGGTATGTGGACTGTGGATGAAAGCAACAGAAAGACATTGAAGAGGGACATAAGCTTTAACCCCAGGGTTCTCAACTCCAGTCCTCAAGACCCCCCAACAGGTCAGGTTTTAAGGATAACCCTGCTTCAGCACAGGTGGGTCAATCAGTGGCTCAATCCAAGAGCCTGCTTCAGCACAGGTGGCTCAGTATTTGACTGAGCCCCTGATTGAGCAACTTGGGCTGAAGCAGGGATATTCTGAAAACCTGACCCATTGGGGGGTCTTGAGGACTGGAGTTGAGAACCCCTGGGCTTAACCAAATCCCTATCGCAGGCCCTTGGGCAGAATGTAAAGTCTAAGCACAAGGACAAAAAAATCCCAAATACCCTTTGCTTGTTTGTGCTATTTATTACTAAAGTAAGGCAACTAAGTACGGTGAGAATTGTATTAGGGACCCAATCCTGGATCAAAGTGGAAAGCTAAAACACAGAGTTAAATCAGTTTATAGATAGATCTGCACTAGGCAGGACCACTCAGATCAGGACCTGCAGGTTTGGCTGAATCAGCAGTGCTTCTGCAGGCAAGAGATAAGTATGTAATATGAAGTAGACATTGCACACTAACCACCAAAGTTCAAACTTCTCTACATTTCAAAAACGATCATCACCGCAGGTCTGTCACCTAGTCCATGGGGTTTGCAGTCTTCAGGAATGGATCCATTTTTATCCTCCCTGGTGGATATCAACCTGTATTTTCGGGCAGTCCAGTCTCAGCATCATAACTGGAACTCCGGGAGAAGGAAACAGCGTGCTGGGGCCCTCAAAACAAAACATTTTGAGTGTCTTCTTCTAGAGTTCAAGAGACAGTACTTCACCATATAAGTTATGGCCCAGCAGCTAAGTTTTTTTTTTTTTGTGGAATTATATGGCCATACCAAATCAGGAGCCTGTGGTTACAGCTGATGGAGTGTGGACAGCTGCCCATGCTAGTGCAGATACAGTACTACAGTAGTTAGTTCCTCACAGTTTTCCAGACATAGTGCTTCAGTCATTCAGTGACACAGCTTCCTGGCACCAAGACACATATTTGAGAGCATCGCACAATTCTGAGCATTAAAACAGCATAAAACAAGGGCATGCCAACCTAACCATACATTCTTTGCGGAAAATATAGAAGGATCAAGCAAGAATGTGTGGCTTAGTTGAATTTTAAACCATAACTGATGAAGCTCCTTTATATTTTTATTTAAAAAAAAAAATTTTCTCCTGCCTAAAATAAAATTGCATGTAACACACGTTTATAAAGAGTTGCAGTATTTTTCTGTGACCAAATCTGATTAAAAAAAAATGCATAGTTAAACCTTTAATGCTTAATTTTTAAATGTTAATTATATCCTTTTATTGAATATGTTAGTTTTCTTTACATTTTTTCTGATAATGTCAGGTCACCGTAACAGTTTACTAATTTATTAAACTCTTAGAAATAGCAATAACATTATATTGTTAGAATACATCCTAGATAAAATGTAATAATGCAATATTGCAAGGCTCATACTGTACAGTATGCCACAAAGCTCAGGAAGATTTCAACTCCATTAAAACAGTTTGACGTCATATTGGAAAAGGACTTATTAGTTGTCTACTTATCTTTGTTGCATCCGGAAAAAGTTGGCTATGTGGTCTCAGGCTTTGAAGCAATTTAACAACTTATTTTATTACCATTATGGCACACGTCACTTTTGTTTTCATAAACGACAGTATGTTCATCGTTTCTAGCATATCCTGTGATGGGCCAAACGTCATTTGAACAGACCAGAGTTCCTAATATTTATGTATGCAGCATGACACATTGGAGGATATATGAAAAAAGGGGACGAGGGAAAAGATAAGAGCAAAAACTCCAACAACTCAGTGGACCGTACAGGCTACAAAAGGGCACCAAATACATATTTAAATTTCAATGAAATGCAGTCTCATCTTTTCTCTCAAAAGAATGGGTATCATCCATCTTCTGTTATAATGCTCAGCATTTAGAAACTCGAAGTAGGGAATTATAGTTGCAACTATTTCACTGCCTTTTTGCTTTGTGTATTTGGAGAACTTTATTTTAGGGTAAACACGCGTTGTTTTCCCTTTGACTTCTTTATTTAAAAAGTAATACTCCTGGTGGTTCCCATTAAGGGACAGGTACTGTTGCTTTTAAATATTCACAGACCAAACACAAGTTGCTGTCCTGTTTGAATTTATGAATGAATGAATTATGCTTTTTAATGATCTGTAATATTACCTTGCACAGTGAGTAAAATCAGCAGATATTGTACCATTGCTTATAAATAACAAATTTAGTAAGCACTAATCTTGTATAAAGGGCCCCACACCCAAAAGCACTGACTGATATGATTACGCGTGACATAATTGTGAATCGGATTGAAGCGCTCAAAATACAGAATTTATGCTCAGGAGGTGACAGATGAATAATAGACATTGATAGGGATTTATCACTGAGTTTCATAAAAAATGTCTCCAAAATAAAAATGACACAATTTGTCACAAACTAGAAGGCTAACTTTTGTATAATATTTGGGTAACACTTTGTTTTCAGATTAAAAAAAAAAAGGCAGGCAAAACGTTGCTTTTCTTGTACTGTACTAAGAGGTAGGATCCAAATATTGATGAAATGGCAAGAAAGTTACACAAATTAGCTAACATTCAAACTAAAAATACAGGTGTTGCAGGCGTTGTATCACTCGCCCGCGTGTGTTATGTCAGGATATGCATAACACATTACTGGGTGACGGTCCCATTCATTTGAATTGACCATGTTTGAAAATGGAGTGGTGTTAGCGCATGTGTCGAGACTCTGTAAAGCAGCAGAGGGTGAAGTTAAGCCTGGTTCATCTGTATGGTAAATGAAAGCAACAATACCTTCTAGTTGATTTTTTTTTTGCCCTTACATATTGTTATATAATGTACAGGATCAAAACCGGGGCATCCCCAGGCGCTGAACTGGGCTATTTTCAGCTTTGGGGCCCTCTGGTTTTAGAGGCACCAAAAAGAACGATTCCTGCGCTCCTACCAATTAGGCTAAGATAAAATAATAGTCTCATGAAAAAGGGTATTTGGTTAAACCCTTTGGCCAAAGCATTTGTAAGCCTGCATGCCACGTCAAGGCAACCCGTTTAATGCAGGTACCTACACTATACTGTATATACATGTAATAATTGTCCCATGGACTGGTGAAAAAAGTGTTAAAGTCCTGAAGGGGTTAAATAAAGCATGAGTTTATGTGAGTAGTGCAATTAAAATGTGGATAAAGCCAGTATCATACTTACCTTTGCTATAAAGGTAAACAGGGTGCACAAATTCCCTGGTGTGAATATAATACAATGTACACATATACATCTCTCTGTCAGCCTTACACATTCAAAATCAAATCAAATCAAATCAAATCAGCTTTATTGGCATGACGAAAGAACATTTCAGTATTGCCAAAGCGTGAATAATAGGGGGTGGGGGACAATAATTACACGAATACTAAGGATAGGGTATAATGAATGCAGGGTATATGGGTAACAGTTTCACACAGGGATGTGGGGGTTAATGTACATCTCTCAGCTTGTGACAGGTGCTGATATAGTGTGCAGCTAGTTCTGCTGTGGTTTCATCTTCTCCCAGGAGGATCGCTATTTTTTGGTTCTCTTCTGTATTATTAAAGTTCTGGATAACAGCTGTGAGTTTCTCTAGGTGGGCACTCCTCACTTCAGAGTATTGTGTGCAACGCAACAAGAAGTGAGTTTCATCTTCTACCTCACCTAGCTCGCATCTTTGGCACAGTCTCATCTCCCGGGGCTTCCAGTTCTGTCTGTGCCTGCCTGTTTCTATTTCTAGGCTGTGGGCACTTATTCTGTACTGGCTCAGGGTCTGTCTCTGTTTTGGGTCTTTTACCTTCAGTAGGTAGGGTGCCAGAGTGTATTCTCTCTGTAGGCTGTGGTAGGTCTCCAGCTTCTTTGAGCGTTGGATATCATTTTCCCATCTTGTCACATACTGCTTCTTCATTTCGTTGGCGATTGAGTTGATTTCTTTTTTCGGCAGGTTGTTAATCTGTGTGGGGTTTTGTCCTTGGAGTGAGAGGACAAGTTGTTTGATGGCACTGGGTTTAGTGGGGAGGTCCTGATTTTGCATTGCTCTGTAGCAGTAAGACTGTGGATGGCTGGTGTTTAGGTGAGCCCAGAATGTCAGTGCTCTCTTCTGTACCGTGAGCAGTAGAGGAAAGCGGTCCAGCTCAGCCCGGCATGCATTGTTTGATGTACTCCTGTGTACTTGGAGAAGGTATTTGCAGAATTCCAGATGCAGTATTTCTGTTGGGCTGGTATCCCATTTTGTGGAGTCTGGGTATGTTACAGGGCCCCACACCTCACTGCCGTACAGAAGGATGGGTGTGATGATGCTGTTGAATATTTTCTCCCAGATTCTTATTGGTGGTTTGAGGTGGTACATCTGTTTCCTTATTGCATAAAATGCTCTGTGGGCCTTCTCCTTCAGTGTATTTATGGCCAGGTTGAATTTCCCCGATGAGCTGATTGTCAGACCAAGGTATGTGTAGCTCGTTGTCTGTTCCAGTGCATTGTCGTCCAGTGTGAATTGAGATATGGTTGACCTACCATTCAATGGAGGGTGATGTCCAGACTGACACTGGGTTGTATTATGGTGTAAGAGGGTGAAGTTAAGCCTGGTTCATCTGTATGGTAAATTAAAGCAACAATCCCTTCTAGTTGATTTTGTTTTTGCCCTTACATATTTTTATATACTGTACAGGATCAAAACCGGGGCATCCCCAGGTGCTGAACTGGGCTATTTTTAGCTTTGGGAACCTCTGGTTTTAGAGGCATCACCCAGTTCAGTTACAGGGGTTTTAATCTCCCTCCAGGGGAAATAAAATGGCTGCCAAACCTCGGCCCAGTAAGAAGCTGCAACACCATCAGTTGCAGCTTCCTATTGGAAGGCCATTTAAATCCCCTTTAAAAACCATCAATTAATACTGGTAACTTCACCAGTATGTATTTCAGGAACCAGAGGGGTCCTCCAAGCTGAAGATAGTGAGGTTCATCGCTGGAAGACCCCATCCATTCCCCCCCCCCTCATTCTAATCCTAAAAAATAGGTATTGATTAGGGGGCAATTGCTGCTTTAACCTAGACCACCAAAGCATGAAAGGATGAAAAATGACCAGTAGAAATTGCCTAATTTCTGCTTGGGAAAAAAGCATCTGCCTCATTTTCGTTCCCTCCCTCTCGCTGCCCTTCCCCTCCTCCTCCTGCTCCTCCTCCTCCTCCTCCTCCTCATCCTCCTCCTCCTCATCCTCCTCCTCCTCCTCCTCCCTCCCACTTTCTCTCTTTTATCTTTTTCTTTTATTCTCTCTCTCTCTCTCTCTCTCTCTCTCTCTCTCTCTCTCTCTCTCTCTCTCTCTCTCTCTCTCTCTCTCCTCTCTCTCTCTCTCTCTCTCTCCTCTCTCTCTCTCTCTCTCTCTCTCTCTCTCTCTCTCTCTCTCTCTCTCTCTCTCTCTCTCTCTCTCTCTCTCTCTCTCTCTCTCTCTCTCTCTCTCTCTCTCTCTCTCTCTCTCTCTCTCTCCTCCAAGTCTGCGCCTTCTCTTCTGTGCTTTCCTTATATATGAAAGCTGAAAAAGTATTTCCATTATGCTCCATAGGCACCACCAAGGATAATGCTGGTCACATTGGAGTTGCAATTTGATTGACTTGGGTACAGGGGATGGACACTTGGTAATGATAACCACTGAAGTGGCTCACTGAGTAAAGACACTGTCTGTCGCCAACAACACTGAGTTTGAATCAGAGGACCCTTGTTCAATTCCTGGTGTCAACTCCTTGTGACCTTGGGCAATCACTTTATCTCCCTGTGCCTCAGGCACCAAAAGCATAGATTGCAAGCTCTAAAAGGCAGGGACCATGTCTGTAACAACCCTATGTGCCATGTGCCATGTGCCATGTACCATGTACTATACTGTAATTGTGAAGCACTTTGAGCCTCATTGGTAGAAAAGCACAAATATGAAATATATTTGTTATTATTATTCATTTACAAAGCAATGAAGGGATGGAAATGAATGTTCTGTAGATGCTGGGTGCAGTTAAGCAGAAGTGGAGAGATCAAAGGATCATCAAAACTTACTTCTGAAATATTTTACAACAAAACTCAACCATGGGTTAACAGCGCCTTCACTTTTCAGTGCATAAAACCAATAAACTTTAATGAGACAACAGATTGTGTCTTCCCCTTGACTGCAAAATCAGATTCATTATTGATTTAATTTTCAAAATATTACTCACTTAATCGCTTAACTGAAGAAGTTGAGTATTTTACTGCGTATCTAGAAAAAACCGTGCAAGCAAATCTGACACATTTCCCCTCTGGCTACAAGTTTTACAACTGTTGATGGACACGGAGATAATATATGTGAAGACCATTGCTTTGGTCCATTGGGTTAAAACAAATGGCCCTCATTTGACATTAAAATGGAAGGATTTCATTTTAAATCTCGGTAGACAAAAATAATGGATAAGAGTGCACTAAAAATAAGAAAGATTTGATTTGTGAGACTTTGTGTATATTTTTTAAAGAGATATTCTTTTTCAGATTGGCAAAGGGTAACAATGAGTCAAAGTGACAAAGGGCATTTAACTCTGCAACCGACCCAGGTTACGTTCACTGATGGTTGGTTGGTCACCCTGGGGGGGAATGATATGTGTACAGCCGTGATGATAAATTGGGTTTGTTTAAGCTATCATTATGCTGGACTTTTTATGGACCTTCGTATTTACCACACTTAAAGTTGATTGAGTAATGTGAGTTGCCTTTGAGTCCCTTGCTGGTCAGCAGAGGTGACAGCCCTTGACAGCCAACATGAAGATATTACTGCTTCAAGACTGTTCCAGGATGCCGTGGTAATCTTAAATAATCTGCTACTTCTTCTACTGTGTAATGATTTCTTGAACTTTCACGATCACTTTATCCGCGCATTTATTTAGGTGTAGGTGCATACATTTTCCATTGCTTTTAAAACAAAACAAAAATGCAACCACCAAGGTAGAAAGCTTAGAAGATGTGTTCTTCTGCCAATTATTATTTTCACATTAATTACATATTTTGTCAAAAATAGGGCAGAGAATTTTTTTGGATGCATTGGCAATTATGACATTTAAGAATTATTAGAGGTCGGCAGAACTTTTTCTTAAGGTCGTGAATCATGCAAACGTGGCCCTTTTGAGTCTCAATAAAAGCTGCAGCTGAGTCAGAGTTGGCAAGCGATTTGCCAAGCATTAAGTCAATGCGCATCGCAATTTTGATTCATGTGCTAATTTGCTCAATTCTCTAAATGTGCTAGATTTGCTTACATTTAGTACAGAAAAGTACCTGCCGTTCAACCAAAATGGATACGAAATCAATAATACTCAAGGTGCACTTAGGGAAAAACCAAGCATCTGTACATACAGTATAAGGTAGATAAGGAAATCAACCAGAAAGAATCAATATTAGTGTTGAGTCTATAAAGAGGACACTCGCTGCCTGGCGATATTTTGCTGAAAGCTTACTAATTTGGCGACATTAATAGCCGTTTGAGGCTTGGCAAAACGTTTCACATTGAATCGAATTTGAGACAAAAACACACTTACTATTTTGTCCTTTTCGCGCACCTCTAAGAATTAGTTACAAAATCAATGTTGCAAATTTTCATTTATTAAGTGGTAGTTTATGCACGGCACTCCTAACCTCATGATACGGAGATGTAGATCAATAATAAGTGCAATGACACAATTACAGTCCTCCAAACTGCTTGAAGTAATTACAGAACAAGTTTCTGTCAATAATTTCACTACTAATTCTGTGTAGTCTTAAGAGGCCGCTTGCAAACGCCCCTTGACGTGGGAGGGGTGTGATCAGCTGCTTCGGAACTAAAAAGAACCAGTCTCTTATTTTCTTTGGTGCTTGAGTTTCTTGCAATGCATTAAAAACATTAGTACACAACGACTTTGTAATCACGCAGATTATTGCTGAGAAGTGAACGCTGGTAAGCATGGGGGCCAAGTGTCATACTTGGGATGTATCTGTGAAATACTGTAAGGCTAAATTACTGTTCCAAGTCTTTATGATTGACTGAAATTCTTTGATGATGTAGTCAGGTACAGTTTCCCCTTCCCTTCATAGCCAAAAAAAATAATGAATAAAATAATTAATAATGCCGTTTCTTCTATATATCAATTTTTAAAGCTAAGGCTGCAGCTATTTTTATTGACTCATCTTGCTTTTGAGAGTATGCTGCTGTTTCTGTGACCCTAAAGGAATTATAACAAAATACCCTGTATAAGCAAAGTTAAAACGTATCTATATCTATAAAACTGAAAACGTTGTTTATTTGCTGTGCTTTTTGGCAATCTGATTGGTCCGTTGGTCTGTCACTCCGCCTCTGGCCAATCTGATTTGTCCATGCCCCCCCCACCCCACCCCCGAACGCCTCTCATTGGCCTGCGTGGTTTGCTGACCACACCTACCCCACTGGCACACTATCAACCACCGCCGACACAGCTCCGTGGGGAGGGACGGCGACACTACACCACCACCGCCGACGATGACAGCCGCCTCTGCACCACCACACCCCACCTTACTAGGAGTCCTAGAGGGATCCAAGCCAAAGTGGAGCTATCTATGAGCCATACCTAAGACCTGATAGTTCAGAGTGGGCAATGAAAGCCCCACTCGCATCCCTGGCAACCGATCGCGTCAATCATCGCAATGCGCATGTGCACACCCATGAAGCAGTACAAAAAATAACAAAGCGGCAGGGGGGGGGGGGGAGACTACACCACCACCGCAGACGACGACAGCCGCCTCTGCACCACCACCCCCCACCCTATGTCAGCAGGGCCTCACAGAGCAGAGCGATTTTGGAGCCAAGGCCGGCAATAAGGCGTCGCAGTAGTCCCAGGAGTACTGTGACCTTCCCCCGGCACGGACACGGACACAAAGGCCCTTTTAAGGGTCACCCAACCCCTCCGCAGGGGGGCCCGGGTCACAGGCCGAGGGGGACCCACTTATAGGGGGATTGTGGGTCTCGCCCGCGGTCAGGGAGGCAGCTTATACCCCCCTATATCCACATGTTCTGCTCCCCATGCGAGGAGAAACATGGCCATTCAGGCTGAGTGTGAGGGGGCTGTAGTGTATAGGGTTAGGTGGGTCCTGGGTAGCCCTGCCCCTTGTGTGTACAGCATCTCTGCCCCCCACCCTCTCTGTACCTGTGTGTGTGTGTGTATGTGAGTGTGTGTGTGTGACACTGTGTGTGTGTATATCACTGTGTGTGTGACACTGTGTGCTGCGCAGGGTGGGGGGACCAGAGCTGCGCAGGGGGGGACCGGAGCTGCTCAGGGGGTAGGGGACGACGATGCCCGGAGCAGTACAGTGGGGGGTGGGGGGGGGGAACCAGAGCTGCGCGGTAGGGGTAGCGGAGATAGAGGGGGTTGCGGAGAAAGAGACGGGGGGAGCGGAGAGAGAAGGGGGAGCGGTGAGAGAAGGGGGAACGGAGAAAGAGACGGGGGAGTGGAGAGAGAGGAAGGAGCGGGAAATTTTAATCCCGGGCAACGCTGGGTCTTTAAGCTAGTACTTTATAAATTGGAAATTGTTTAAAAGGGCACATAAGCTAATAATTCCTTTGTTCAGCGTTATCACAAGTTTCATTGCAGAATTCTTAAGTTGTGGAGACTTTGCTGTTATATTATTTACATTATGCCTTCAATGTGTTGGAAGTTTTTTCTCCTCTAACCTAATTTTTTTTAAAATCTGCAAGTATTTTTTCTGAAACTCCCATTAGAAATAGTATAGTGTACTTAATAAAAGACTTAATTAAAGACTTCTGGTTTGACACATTGGTAATGATGTTATTGCTGTTAGCTTTCCTTGACTTACTCTATCTATGCTCTCCCAATTGTTTAATGTTCTTTTATAAAGCTTAAAAAATGCCATATTTGGATTTATATTTCAACAAACAGATATGCTTAAAAATGTAACATTTCAATTTTATTCAAGGACACACAAGTTACCAAAAAATCTGTAACTTCCCTTATAACTGAGAGAGTTGCTGCTGATCAAGTAGATGGCTCAAAAATCATAATGTGGGATATGGTAAAAGGAGAAAAGCGCACACTCTCATTGTCTAATACCAAAAATATTTTAGTGGTGTAAAAAGGGGGTAATGAATTCACCTACAATATAAACATTCAATATAGGCAGTGTGATATAAAAGTTACCAAAAATCCTGTTGTCATCTAAATATCTATGAGTGTATATGTCTTTACTCAATAAATAGACTGACTCAGTTTTAAATACAAAATAAAACACACCCATGTTTGGTGCTATTACTTACACCTTACAGTCAATGGACTTGATGGGGCCACGAGGTGTTTTCTGATGCGGGAAGGTGTCTTTTGGATTAGCACTACTGACTACTTACTAAATATTGGCTACTATGTATTTTTATTGCATTTCTATGGTGCAAGTGAAAAACAAAAGTGATGCGCTCAAAATGACAAAGTGACGTGTTGTTAAATGGTTGAAAGTGTATGAAGCACTTGATACTAAACCAATAAAAAAAGTGTCAAAAACACTGTATGTGAGAATGTGCGAAAGATTTAAAGAACTTCCCTTATTAGTGAGAGAGTTGCTGCTGATCAAGTAGATGGAAAAAGGAGAAAAGCGCACACTCTCATTGTGTCATACCAAAAAATTTTTAGTGGTATAAAAAAGGGTTAATGAATTTACCTAGAGTACAACATAAACATTCAATATAGGCAGTGTGGTATAAAAATCGGTAGGAAGTGATCTCCAATGCAGACGGACCTTTGCACAGGCGCCCGTTATTGTGGATGTTTGCGATTTTTATAAATATGTTTTTTTAATATGTTTGTATTAAACAATTGTATGTAGTATTACTTTTATTAATTGTCCCTGTATTTTTAACCAATGCCTTCTCGCCAAAGGGTTTAAATAGTTCACACCATCAGTACCATACTTTTCTTTGATAAAGTAGCGTCCGCTGCAAAATGTGTTGGATATAGCTATTGTATGCTTGCTTTTACCTACACCCTAAAAATTTTGGGGTATGAAGGCTTACTTTTGAACTTCTCAATCTAACTCCTGCTTGGAATTGCCTGTGTGCTTTGGCTGGACTTGGGTGGTGACATTTTTCATGGACGCTTCGGACGGGGTTGCGTCTCAATCGAGAGTGTGACTCAATTGGCATTCATCCGGTTCAGTGGCATGATAGGGTGGGTGCACGCTCCTGGGACCGAGATCAGAAGCTATCCTTACCGGAGTTGATGTCCACACTGCAACAGAAATTATACCGTCACCTGCGTGTACCATCACTAGCCAGCCTTACCGGGTGCCTGTGCGAGGGTTCGTCTGCATTGGAGCTCACTTCCTAATTGTTTTTATACCACCATAGTTTATGTTGTTTGTGCATTCATAACCCCTGAAGATCCTTAGACTTCACCAAGCTCCTTTCCTCAGGACCATACCACTTCCAATCAACCAGATATTGAATTGATCCTCTGGAGTTACGAGAGTCAAGTATCTGCCGCACTTCGTATTCAATTTCACCCTCAATATTTACCTGGCTAGGAGGGGAGGATCCTCAGAAAAATGATTCCTCACCACAGGTTTCAGGAGAGACACATGGAAAGTGGTGGGAATTTTTAAAGAGGTGGTGTGTTCCAGCTGAATGGTGACTTCATTTATCTTCCGGATGATGCTGTATGAACCAATGAACCGTGGTCCGAGTTTAGCAGATGGTTGGCATAAACTTATGTTTCGCGTTGAAAGCCATACTTTATCCCCATGGGGTATGGGTATGATTGCCTCCAGTGCTTATCCGTTGATTTATTTTGTCTCTAGGTAGCCGAGTGAAGGGTTGCCTAAATCCCCTTCCAAAGGTCCTGTAAATTCTGTGCCTGGTATCCGCCGCTGGAACATCTGCTTGTGGAGAATGAAGGGGAAAGGTACAGGGATGGTAACCCCAAGCTGCGAAAAATGGGGAACAGCCCAGGAAGTCATATTGCTAGTTGCTAGTGGTAAGATCTCTGCCCAATCATTCTGATGTTCATTTGTATAGCACCTGAGGTATTGCTCCAGGGATTGATTGATGCGCTCTGTTTGCCCATTAGATTTTAGGTGGTAAGTAGATGAGAAATGGAGATCAATCCCTAAACGCCTGCAGAAAATTTTAAGATGAACTGAGACCCCCTGTCTGAGACCATCTCTAAAGGCAGTCCATGCAGATGAAATACCTCCTTGGTGATGATGTCTGCCTGTTCCAGGGAAGAGGGAACTTTTTTAAGGGTACAAAATGATCCAAATTAGTAAAGCGATCCACAATAACCAAAATTGTACTCATGCCTTGAGAGGGGGGAAGTTCCACAATAAAGTCCATGGAAAGGTGCGCCCAAGGACTGGAGGGTATAGGCAGTGGCTACAGAAGCCCACAAGGAACTGTTTGAGGAACCTTAGTTCAGGCACACACACTGCAGGCCAAGACAAAGTCTTGTACATCTGTTTTAAATTCTGGCCACCAAAAGGTCTTCTCCAGGAATGCACATGTTTTCTGAACCCCCAGGTGGCCTGCAAGCTTGGATTCATGTCCCCATCAAAGAACTTCCTGCCGAAGGAGAGGGGGAACAAAAAGTTTGGATGGGGGAATGGCTATTCCAGTGGGAGCCTTAGTCTGGGCTTTTTGAATGCGATGAAGAATCAAAATAGCAGACACAATCTTAGATGAAGGAATTATGGGGCCTTTGTCCTTCAAATCAGTGTCATCCGTGAAGAACTGGCGTGATAGGGCATCTGCCTTTACATTCTTGACACCCGTCAGGTAGGAGATCACGTAATTAAAGCGACTGAAAAAGAGTGCCAATCTAGCCTGTCATATGTTTAACCTGCGTGTCCCTTCGAGGTATTCCAAGTTGTTACGATCCGTAAGAATCGTGACCGGTACGGCGGTTCCCTCAAGAAGGTGTCTCCATTCCTCCATGGTCATCTTTACTGCTAGAAGTTCGCGATTGCCCACATCGTAATTGTGTTCCGCAGGAGAAAATTTCTTAGAGAAGAAGGAACACGGATGTAAACGACCCAGAAACTCACTTCTCTGTGATAGGACTGCACCTACTCCAACGTCAGATGCATCCACTTTGACGATAAAAGGCTGACGAGGATTGGGGTGTTTCAGAATGGGTGCAGAAGAAAAAAGTTTCTTGAGCTTCAGAAAAACCGCCTGAGCCTGCGTAGACCAGTTCATATGATCTGCCTGTTTTTTTGACCTGACTGTGATGGGTGCAACAATTTTGGAAAAATCCTGAATGAATGCCTGTAATAATTTACGAAACCCAAGAATCTCTGAATGGCTTTTAATCCCTTACTGGACAGTCCAGAATAGCAGCAACCTTGGCAGGATCCATTTCTAGGCCCTGGGCAGCGATGATGTATCTGAGAAAAGAAAGACAGGATTTCTCGAATTAGCGAAGTTTGTTCTCCAGGAGGCGTTTAAGGACCACCCTCACCTGCCGATGATTTTGTTCCAGGGGTTTATAATAGATGAGGATATCATCAAGGTATACGATAACTGAGGAGTCTAACATGTCTAAAAATTTAGTTCACGAAGAACTGGAACACTGTGGGTGCATTACATAGGCCGAAGGGTCGCACCAAGTACTCGTAGTGACCATCGCGTATGTTGAAAGGAGTATTCCACTCGCCACCTTGCTTTATCCTTATCAGGTTATAGGCCCCTCTTAAATCGAGCTCGGTAAAAACTGTTGCCCCACGTAGACGATCAAAGAGTTCGGTGATCAGAGGAAGAGGATACCGGTTCTTGACAGTGATTTTATTCAAACCCTGGTAATCAATATAAGGTCTCAATGACCCGCCCTTCTTTGCCACAAAGAAAAAACCTGCACCAGCAGGAGAACAGGACTTGCAAATGAATCCTCGCTTCAGGCACTCATCAATGTATGTTTTCATCACCTTGTTTTCCGGTTCGGAAAGAGGATATGTACGTCCATGAGGAGGAGTCATCATAGGAAGGTGATCGATCGCACAATCAAACAGTCGATGCACAGGTAATTCTTCAGCCTGCCCCTTGTCGAAGACCCGACTCAGGTCAGAATAACAGGCAGGGAGGCCGTGTAAGTCCTCCAGTGCAGGCAGTAGAAGAGAACCCACCGGACAACATGGTGAAAGACATTTGCAATGGCAGGCAGACCCCCAAGTTCTTATCTGTCCCGAAATCCAGTCAATCAAGGGGATTGTGGGAAGCCCTAGAACCACATCGATGGCTGGGATATTGATGACATCCAGCTGGACGAGTTTGTGGTGCAAAACACTAACCGTAGCCCTGATTTGAACCGCCTCTGCGATATGACCCCCCCGATCCCAATGGTCTACCATCAATTGAAGACATACCATGGGGTACATCCATTCTCTGGAGAGGAATCTTGATCCGTTAAGTGAATGCCTCATCCACAAATATACCAGCGGCTCCGGAGTCTACGAAAGCCTTGGTTATCACGGATTGGTCTTTCCAGGATAGGCAGGTGGGGACCATCAAGTGACAAGGAGATGAGAGATGGTGCATATACCCAGAGGAAACTCCCCTGCTTGCTCTGGGCACAGGTTTTCCCGACTTCTTAGGACAGGTTCATAACATGTGACCATCATCGCCAGAGTAGAGGCACAACCCCAAGGATCTCCGGTTCTGCTTCTCCCATTCTGTCAAACACAAATTGCCCAATGGCATGGGTTCCATTTGTTCTCTTGGCGTTTCATTGGTAGGAGCCTGATTGCACTTTGCATGTCCCTGGACCTTCAGATGAGGGAGAGAAGCCAGGAGCAGGATCCGGTCTCTTCCGCTGACTCCACCTATTCAGGCTCGTGCAACGTGTAATGTTGCTGACTGCAAAACAGGATACAGACCCCCAGGGCAGAGGTAGAGAGTAATACACCGACCTTGGCCTGGAATCAGAGGCCTGAGATGCAGAGATAATCAGGTATGTTCCAGGGTCGAGGCAGGCTGCAGGCAAGGATAATCAGGTCCGATTCCGAGGTCGAGGCAGGCGGCAGGCAAAGGGTAGTCAGGTCCGGTTCCGAGGTCGAGGCAGGCGGCAGGCAAAGGGTAGTCAGGTCCGATTCCGAGGTCGAGGCAGGCGACAGGCAAGGGCTGGTCAGATTCAGTTCCAAGGTCAAGACAGGCAGCAGGCAAAACAAAGGCAAGTTAGAGCTCAAACAGGACAAGGTATCAAGTACTTTGCACGAGCAAAGACTAGTAGCAACTGCCTGCTTTTTAAGGCCAGAGGCAGCTGCTGGCAATGAGAGCCAAAGAGAGGCTGATTTCCTGTCAGGGGAGTACAGGCAGGATTTGCCAGAAGCAGGATGGCCGTGGTAGCTTTGGAACAGATGATGCCACTTCCTGGATGTTCAGACAGATCCCTTATACACGATTGAACCGCGGGGGGAATTGGGTCCATGCTTCTCAATGGGACCCCCCGCAGCATCAATCCTTTGGTGATGCAACCATCGCGGTCACGTTATCACGACCAGGCGCGACACCGAAAACGTGAAGTCTTGCTACATTTAAATCTGCGGCACGTAAATGAGAATGCTAAAAATATATATATTTATAATAATAATAATAATAGAAAAGACAAATCAAAAGAGGGGTTGTTTGTTTGAAAATTAGTTATCTAGTCCTAAAGTTAAATAAAGATACGTTGTAAAATGCAAGTGAAACTGATTTTTCCGTTGCATGTACCATACATTGCCACCAGATTATTTAGCATGCGCCTGGCATTTGTATTATACCTGCACAGTTTCCATTAAGCCTCTTGACTTAAGAGTCTTCAGTTTATCTTGCAGCTTTGCATTTATTTAAAGAAAGGAAAACTCAATTACTGTGAATATAGTTCCTTTATCTGGCTTATAGTTCTACACCACAGTAAATGAGCTGGGGTAGAGGATCAAATTAACAAGTGTGTGTTCATGAATGTGAATTAGACTCCAGTCGGAACAAAGTAATGGAGTAACCCCAACACAACAATATTGTTTTTTTAATCACAGATAACTTCTTTTTTTGGGGTTGTTTTTTTTTTTTTAGGCAGTACACTGATCAAATGGAAACCAGAATTAGAAAATTGTGCAGTGACTTACGATTTGTTACCTGCGCTGTTAAAACTGTATTTGTAGAAGGAAGGGATGATTGGGAAAAGTTAGAAACAATCTCTGGCATTGCTTCTCCTCCCTTCGTTTGGGCTAATGTCAAAGTACAGTGCAGTCAGTACATGTCGGACTCGTTGTAAGCAATCGGGGAACATGCCCCCTGTGGTGTGCTCCCTCCTTACCTGCCGCATCTCAGTTCCTGCTCTCCTTATAGAGCATGCACCCGTGGTTCCCTACTCGTACCTCGGAGACCAGACACCCCCGATCGCTTCACGCATTCTCTCACCCTGTTGATTCTCTGTGTGATGGGCGCTGCCCTCTTGCCTAGTTTTCCCTGATGTCTCCCTGTATGGTGTGCGCCGCCCTCTAGCTGCGATTCCCTGTTGATTCTCTGTGTGGCGGGCGCTGCCATCTAGCTGCGAGTCTATCTTTCTATGCATCGCTGCCCCTTAGTCTGTTGGATCGCTCGGAGTTCGATCCTTAAGAGGGGGGTACTGTAACGATGCACGGAACACGCCCCTTGCGGCGTGTTCCTTCCTTACCTGTTTACTTCTGATCGCCGCCCTCTAGCTGCAAGTCAAGATCCTGTGTCTTTAAGGATTCTGAAGCAAGCAACGTCTCTTGCTTCCTGGCAAACCCTGCCCTCTTCCACCTGACAGGAAGTAAGCCTCTTTTTGACTTTCTCTTTGCTATTTAGTCATTGCTGCCTGCCCTGGAGCCTGCTAGTACTCATCGTATGCTGTTCCTGCCTGGACCTCCTTTGGACTTTACTTATCTCCTTTGGATTCCGGAAGACTGGGACAGTCATTCTTATACTACTGAGGTTAGTTTACTGTTGGGTAGTGTAGGTACCTGCTTAGTAGGGTTCACCTTGACGTGGTAGCAGGCTTAAAATTCCTTGGCCAATGGATTAGACTAAGAACCCTTATGTTATATTTAGTTTCGCTGCACTTAGCTGTTTCTGGCACTATGCCTTTAAGGAGGCTGGACGTCCTCCAAGAAGCAATTTCCTTGTGGATGTTACCTTGTGCTCTGGACTCTACCCCTCGGCTCCTTCCATGTTCATGTTCCTAGTTCCATGTTCCATGTCCATGTTTCTAGTTCCTGGTTCCCGTTCCAGACTCCTGTGCTGAAGCGTTGGCTTCCAGCAACCCCCGCGTTGGTGCCTGAGAACGTGCGCACTCCCGCTCTGCTGTCAGAGCATGCGCGCACATGCAGCTGGATCACTCGTGTCTCTGAGCCAGGCACCACACCTCCGGACGCGTCACGCATTCTCATGTGCGTGGCGCGGTCACGTGACTACGTGCGCCGATCCCCAGCTGCGCGGCAACTCACTCCCTTCGTATCCCCTGTGGCCTCCCCGCCTCGCTAACGGGTCCTTCCCTTTCTCCCTGAGCTTGTGTGGAGAGCACAAGCGTGACACTCGTGCATTTAATTCACATTTTACAGAATAGTTGTAATAGTTGTAATTACTGATCTCTGTGAACTTCATTGTAGTGGCGACAGATAACGCAGGCATGTTATGCCTCAATGCAAAACAAGAGCTATTGTTTGCTCAGGCATATAGAAACTTTTTTTTTACATAGACTGTTTATACTCCTGGGACCTCATAGAGTAAACTAAAAAGTGCAAGAGCAAATTTCATTAACCAATACAAGAAACAGCGCAGCAGTATACAGTATACACACTTTAACTATATTTCAATTCTATTCAAGCATGATAACATTAGTTTATTACCCTTGCAATATTTTTTTCTATATTATTTATATGGTCATAGCTTATCAGAATCAGGGTTGCCAAGTGGCTTCTCCAAAAATACTGGACACAATGGTGAATTGTGCGATGCGCTCAAGACTCGCACACCCCTCTCAACGCTCCATGCTGTTTCCTTCTCTCCTCGGCCCCACCCCCAGGCTCCTGACACCTCTTCCTGATTGGCTGTATTACCCAGCAGCAGCCAATCAGGAATGAGGAAGCTGCCCATCCCCTTAGCAAGAGCCCTGATCTCTCCCTGCTCGGTGAGATCCCACGGCCCCCCAAGCCGGTCAAATCACTGTCTAGAGAGGTAATAGCGGACACATGCTTCCAGTAATACATTTATTTATTTCTACTGAACAGAGGATACTGCGGCTTGATCCCAGGTCACGGAGCATCGCGTGGCCGTCCGATAACCGGTGCAGAAATATCAATAAGGGGAAGAGTCCCTATCTGGGGCCTTCATTGCAACACTCCTCTACTGTGGCTCAGGGCCTAACTGGGGCCTGGGGGGCAAGATCTAGGCCAAGGCCAGGAAGCTGCTCCCTGGAGACAACCTTCTTCTTTGCCTCCTCCATCCAGATTGGCGTGTGTGCTTCCTCCACACGAAGGATATCCTGTTTTCCCCCGCTACAATCCTATTGGCTGGGCAGTCCCATGTGGTACAGTCCTTTCCTCTAGGGATTCTGGGACTTGTAGATTCGAGGCTGCTTCTGCAGAGCTACACTATGATGGCCGCTGCCTCCACCTCTGCACATGCGTAACTCTCAAAATGGCCATCCCCACCTCCCGATCGCGCGGAGCTCCAGGGAACCCCTGAACAGCTCCCCTGCACCGGAGGCAGGGTAGAGGGACTCGGCTATAACAATATGTATGTACTGTAAGTGGAAAATTGTATTATGTGTGTTTAAATGTTGAAAAGCTTTCCGAAAGGTTTAATATGCCTTTAGTGCCAATGCTGAGGCATGTTAAAAGGTTAAAGTTATTTGTACTTTTAGTCCCACATTATAAGATTTGCAGATAATTTGTTTTGGAACATATCCAAATGTTAACAACTGATAAATCGACAGAAATGGGGTCTAACAAACTGGAGTGAATACCTATAAGTACTATATGGCTAATGTTACATACAGTGGAGTCAGCTAAAATAATAAGCAATTCACTGAATTGACCATAGAACCTTTTTTTCAAAATGTCAATTGGTACGTATACAAATATATGTCAATTGGTATACAGATATATGTCAATTGGTATACAGATATATGTCAATTGGTATACAGATGTAGTGTGACTTACTGTCCTTGGTGCGGCGATTTTCACTGCTCCGGTGCAGCTGCACTGCGGCTATAGTTCTGTAGGCCCGAGGACTGTAACATACCCAGGAGGAGTAAACCTGTGGGGTTTCATGCTTCTGAATGGGAGCGTTAATCATTTTGGGCCATCTGCAGGGAGAGAATACCGGTACTCGCCTTTTAGATGAGCTGCGCAGTCGTCTGCAGCCAGTACTACATCTGCAGCCGTGTCCCCGCAGTGGTGAAGGTAAGAGATGGTGGTGAAGGTAAGAGATGCAGGGCTGTACTGTATTTCCTTCTCCCCTGGGGGATGTAGATGCCCTTATATGGGACTCTACATCATGTAGGGGGGGGGGTTCTATATGACAATATGTGGTCATCATCATCATCAAGAGGACTGGACAGCACACGTTACACTTCCCAGTCCCCTTGATGATTCGGATTACCAAATATGACCATATAGCCCCCTCCTCATGATATAGAGACCCATATCACGGCATCTACGTCATCCAGGGGGAAGGAAATACAGTACAGCCCTGCATCTCTTACCTTCAGCGCAGCAGAGATCATGGATGCAGACAGAGATGGAGAGACGGCCACGCAGCTCATCTGGATGGTGAGTATCGGTATTCTCTCTCTGCAGATGTCCCATTCAAAAGCATGGCTAATCCACAGCGTTAATCCTTCTGGGTCACAAACTTTGCTGTCCTTGTGGCCCCTCCGTGGCCACAATCGGGCTGCGATCGGGCTCCATTTTTTCTCCTTTTTTTTTTCTTGGCCACAAACACAGTATGTGTGGCTACATCTGTACATATTTTGAAAAGGATATTATGGCCAGGAAGGATTCTTATTCGTATGTGTGTTAATGGGACAGTTCATGCTTAGTTGATATTGTCCATATTATTTGAACATAGTTGAGTAATGGCGTTATGTGTTTCACATGTGTGGGGGATTATTTGGACATAGTACATTTTTATGTTAGTCATAATTATTTTAACATCACTTATCAGCTTTCTCCTTGTAAGGAATCCAGTTCTGCTTTTGGTTATAGCCTTGCAGAACGGTGCAGTTTCGAATTACTCCCTCTGGCAATCTATAAGCACCTGTGCTAGCAATCTCTGCTGCCCTAACCGGTGCTCCGTCATTGGAGGAATTCTCACAAACCTCCCTCCTGTGATTGGCTCACTGCCCTTTATTTACTAGGCTTTTAGCACTGATTCAGTGCCGAGCATAAATCCTTATGGGCGTTACATGTGTTCTGCCACAAGCAATCTGGCTTGTCTCGTGTGTTACTAACAATTTCGCTACGCTCTAGTTTCTAGTTCTTGTCTCTAGTCCTGGTTCCGGTGGCTTAATGTTACTCTCTACGCAGAGGCCTGTGTTTCTGTTTCCCGAAGGCTTGCTGTTGCTCTCTATGTAGAGGCATGTGTTCCTGTTTCCCGACTCCAGAAGTGCATCATAGGTTGAGACAGAGACCGAAAGACAGCACACTACCAATTTTATTGGGACACGCCTATTATTTGTTGGAAATTTGTGAGTATGCACTGCACAGAATTCAAGACACCCTATATTCACTGTGCTAACATATTACACTATATTTTGTATGTTTTTTATTTTTTACATACACCTACTGTACGCTCCCCATTTTTTCTGGACTGCTGTACGTGTGGGATTGAGGGAATCCAATCCTCCAAGGGTTTGAGCAGCGAAGTATTATCTTGATTATTATATCACTATTTATACTATTTCACCTGTACGTATCACAGTGTTATTTTGTATATTTGATCTAAGCGCTGATTTAGTAACATATCCTGTGCACATTGCCTGGATTCTGCAACCTGCTGCACTCTTCCCTAGCAGAGGTTACTGTTTGGATCCAGTGGCCTGATGCTCTCTCCCTTCGCAGCAGCCAGCTTTGGACTTCTGTGCTGAAGCACTGGTTTACCAGTGCTGCCTGGCGGTGTGCCCATTCCGGTTAGCCTTCTCCTTGCAGAGACCGATTCCATGGGTCATGGTCGCCACTCGCGCAGAACCCGCTCCCGCCCTGCAGCTATTACGCTGAAGCGGGACCTACTTGGCTTCCTGTTGCCGATACTCCACTCGGATAACGTTGACCCTTATGTCTCCAATCCTGACCCTGGCTCGTCCACTGACAATGCTGCCTTCTCCAGTCCCTGCTATGTATGACTACGAACTGCGCAATCCGGATCCGACTACGTAGTCTCAGGTCGGTGATTATATAACCCCACTTCAGCCCCGCGGTCCAGTCCTGGTTTGTGGCGAGCACAACCGTGACACTCCTTTTGTTGCAGGTCAGAAGTGTCGTTCATGTGGCTCAAGGTTGAGCGCTTCAAGTGCACCCCTTCTTTTCCTTTATGCAGCCTTTGAATGGTCAGACTGTTTTTGCTTCATTTTCCTTTTGCTGCCTGACCATCTTTTTTTTTTTTTACCATGTCAGTGGTTCTATCAGCATGGCCTAAACTGGTAATGGCCTCATCAAGTGCTTGTAAGAGAGCACATCTCACCAAATCACTTGGAATAGTTATCCTCTATGGTCTATGCTATTGATTAGTAGGTCAGGTTCCTCAGCAGGGAACCTAACCATCCTAATCCTGCATACCAGGCTAGAAGGACCACTACCTGCTGGCTGGGACATCTTGCTTATCTAACCTAGGTATGGGATTTGAGTAACGGTTGTTATTGAACATATGTTTATACTTTACTTGAGCGGTATGTGACATAACTCACATGCTTGTTAAATAAGACTAAAGCCTGTGCTTGCTAATATATTCATAGTGCGTCGGTTTTATTAGATGTGCTGAATAATTCTGTATTGAGTATGTGAGAAATGTCAATGTGTATGTGGTTTAACATATGTGTGAGTTAGTAGATGGTAACGCATAGCTTGGCGTTAACATGTTTAAGCATCTTAACGTACTGGGAATCCTATGCTAACGAGGACCCTAACAGATGTAGCTCTTGCATAAAATTAGCTTTAAAGTCAGGAAAGCTAACGTCCGTTAACTATTAGGTAACATGACTTCAGTTGAATGAAGATAGAGAAAAGAGAGGAGATCCGGAGCGGCAGCAATATTGGCAATTAGTAACAGATAGCCCAAGGTCAGAATAAAGAGATTTTTTTAGGTGCAAAAAAATGAACAGCAATGTCCATAATCTCCCTATTCAGCTGCTTCAGGTGCCCTGATTTAATGGAGGTTTGTGGATCTACCTCAGTCGGGAAAAAAAAGCAACATATCGTAAAAAAATGTAACTATTTCATTGTCTACCTTAAACCACTGTAATTTTATTATCCCCAAAGAACCAGTGCAATGTGACCAAGTACAATTTACCAAACTCCTCTTAGTCCAGCGGTTCTCCGCTCCAGTCCTCAAGACTCCCCAACAGGTCAGAGTTTGAGAATATCCCTCCATCGGCACATGTGGCTCAATCAGTTGCTGCTTCAGCACAGGTGGCTCAATCTGCCTTTGTCTGAGCCACTGATTGAACCACCTGTCTGAAGCAGGAATAGCCTTAAAACCTGACCTGTTGGGGTGTTTTGAGGACTGAAGTTGAGAACCCCTGCTTTAGTTCATCTTTCATGATCATGAGGTGAGGGCGGGATCTGTGATAAAAAAATGGGACAAAAAGTCTGCAATACTCCATTTATGTGGATTTTTATCTATATTCTGTATCTCCTAGTGTAGGGTTGCGCAAACTTTTTTGTCTGCTTCCCCCTGCCTGCTGTCCCCCTGCTCGGGCCCCTGCTCCCCCCTTACCGCTTCTCCGGCGTCGTCTGACATCACGGTGTCATGTGACACCACTTTGCCATGGCAACACGGTGCTATTTGACCCCACGGCGGCATTTGACTCCGCATTGCAATGACGACGCGTCGCCAGAAGCCGCCGAGTCAAGGTAAAAGATATACAGAGGCTTGCACGCTCCCCGACATTTAATTTAAATGTTGTTTGGGAGAACGCGGGGCCTCTGTACGCAGAGCGCCCCCAGAAAATCTCACGCCCTTCCCCCCCCGTTTGCGCACCTCTGTCCTAGTGCAGTATGTAATTTATTTACTTATTTGATCACGTATAGTACAACATTATGTTGAAAAAATAAGATTTTTACTTACAATGCTTGAACTCTTATATAAAATCTCAACTCTACCAAACCAGAAAGTCGAGGTATAGCCATTTACTGTATGTGTTACTTCATATTGTAGTATATTTATTTTCACAGCTTCCCAAATGACTGCTTTAGAATTTCTAACAAGTTGTAACCCAGTGTACCCCCAGGTTATTGTATTACTAATTGATACATAATGACATTGTTTTCAGTACTCCCTCTGCTGTCTTTTCCTTGTTTTAATATCCCTATATACTGCAAGTCTAAATCTGTAATGGTGAAATATTCAGTTTTCACATACAAAAAAAACACAGACATCCTCCCCTTGCTTGGGAAGACTGCAGCTTCATTCATTTGCAATAGAGAAAATGCACAACGTAGTGCTAAATCCAAACAGGGGATTACAATTGTAAAATGAACAAATGGTAAGGTTTACACTGATTATTTTTGGTTGTTTCCCTACATCACTATTCATCCAAATCACTCTGAGGACCAGCGCCAAGGAAGACTTTTCTTCAGTACCATTCATTTGCAAGCTTTATAAAGTCCAAGATTCAGTAAAGGTCAGTAAATAAAAAAAATGCCCATATCAGTATTTTAAAGCCATTTTTAATTATCGAGCTATTGACTAAAGTCAGCGGTATAGCAGTGGTTTCTAGTGCCAGGGATTGGCCTCTTTTTATCATTGTATGTAATCAAGTTTGGGAGTTGTGTCTGTCTGTCTTGTCCCCCTGTGTCAGCCAGCTTGCATTTTCATGTCTGTGTAATCTGTTTAGCTGTGTTGCACTAAATTCTCTCATCTTTTATTTCATGTTCCACATCCCCTGCATGAATTCCTAACGGAGCACTCAAAGATTCAGTGACTGTAGCACATCTTGGAATTGGGACTATTTCTACTGGACTTCCATCCATTGTGGACTGATCAGGCGCTGGTATCTCTCTTTTATTTATGCTGTTCATCTGATTGTACTATCAGCTTCACCAGCTGCCTATCTACCAATAGGGTTCCCCTTCTTAACAGGTACATTGTTATTCCCATTAGCGCTTTTTTACATCACCTTTTTTTCTTTTATCAAGTTTGGGAGAAGACTTGATATTTTTCCCTAGGCTGCCATTCCCATAAGGAGTTATTTCCCTTTGTGTTGGGAATTGTTCATTATTGTTCTAATAGTACACAAGGTACTACACTGGCGACACACTTTATTCGAGCTCGGCTAGTCCCACGAATTCGGGTATACCCGGGTGTATTGAGGTTTGTGACTGTTTTCTGCCCGAGTGCATTGGGTTATTTTCCAGGCAGGGATTGAAGCATTTTATTCCCGCTGCTGCAATACTGCACAGTACATATATATATACTGCATTACAATTCATGAATTTATGCCATCTGGTAGACACGCGAAGCATTGCAGCCTATTAAATCCTAATCATTATCATTTAACAGATCAGCCGCCCGTCAGCCAGGCATGAACCCAGGCTGGGAAGGCAAATGCAACGGGGCTTGTCAGAGGTGAGGAGCGGCGCATTCCAGGTATCTGCCAGGTACATACTGGGTATTTGCTCGAATAAAGTGTGTCGGTGCAGTATCACCTCACAGGTATTATTTTAGCTGGAGTGCTTTTTTTGCATTAACAGTAGTTTTGTTTTGTTTGCTTTATATAGAACCGGTTAGTGACTTTTAACAGCAGCAATATGTCAGCGTTATTTTTACTGCTGTTTATTCAAATGAGTTTGCAAATGCATGATTAACCCCCAAAATGGCCGTCGACATGGGGGGACCGAAGGGACAGGTGTCCCAGGCCCGAAGGGGAAGGAGAAAGGAGAGAAGGGGGGGGGGAGAAAGGAGAGAAGGGGGGGGAGAAGGGGGGGTGAAGGGTGGAAGAGAAGAGAGGGGGAAGGGGGAGGGAAGGGGGAGAAGGGGGGAAGGGGGCGAGAAGGGAGGGAAGGGGGGAGAAGGGAGGAAGGGGGGGAGAAGGGAGGAAGGGGGGAGAAGGGGGGAAGGGGAGGGGAGAAGGGGGAAGGGGAGGGGAGAAGGGGGAAGGAGGGGAGAAGGAGGGAAAGGGGGTGAGAAGGGGGGAAAGGGTGGGGAAAAAGGAGGGAAGTGGGGGAGAAGGAGGATAGAAGGGGGGAGAAGGGAGGGAAGGGGGGAGAAGGGAGAGAAGGGGGAGTAGGGAGAGAAGGGGGGAAAAGGGAGGGAAGTGGGGGAGAAGGGAGGGAAGGTGAGGAGAAAGGAGAGAAGGGGGTGAGAAGGGAGGGAAGAGGGGAGAAGGGGTGGGGAGAAATGAGAAAAGGGGGGGAGAAGGGAGAGAAGGGGGGGGACAAAAGAGGGAAGGGGGGGAGACAGGAGAGAGGAGAGACAGGGGAGAAAGGAGAGAGGAGGGGGAGAAGGGAGGGAAGGGGGCGAGAAGGGAGGGAAGGGGGGAGAAGGGAGGAAGGGGAGGAGAAGGGAGGAAGGGGGGAGAAGGGGGGAAGGGGAGGGGAGAAGGGGGAAGGAGGGGCAGAAGGAGGGAAAGGGGGTGAGAAGGGGGGAAAGGGGGTGGGGAGAAAGGAGGGAAGTGGGGGAGAAGGAGGATAGAAGGGGGGAGAAGGGAGGGAAGGGGGGAGAAGGGAGAGAAGGGGGAGTAGGGAGAGAAGGGGGGAAAAGGGAGGGAAGTGGGGGAGAAGGGAGGGAAGGTGAGGAGAAAGGAGAGAAGGGGGTGAGAAGGGAGGGAAGGAGGGAGAAAGGAGAGAAGGGGGTGAGAAGGGAGGGAAGAGGGGAGAAGGGGTGGGGAGAAATGAGAAAAGGGGGGGAGAAGGGAGAGAAGGGGGGAGAGAAGGGGGGGGACAAAAGAGGGAAGGGGGGGACAAAGGAGGGAAAGGGGGGAGAACGGAGGGAAGAGGGGAGAAGGGGGGAAGGGGGGGAGAAAGGAGGGAAGGGGGAGAAGGAGGTGAGAAGGGGGGAGAAGGGAGGGAAAGGGGGGAGAAGGGAGAGAAGGGGGAGAAGGGAGAGAAGGGGGGAGAAGGGAAGGAAGGTGGGGAGAAAGGAGAGAAGGGGGTGAGAAGGGAGGGAAGGGGGGAGAAAGGAGAGAAGGGGGGGAGAAGGGAGGGAAGGCGGGAGAAGGGGGGAGAAAGGGGAGAAGGGAAAGAAGGGGGGAGAGAAGGGGGGGACAAAGGAGGGAAGGGGGAGAAGGGAGGAGAAGGGAGGGAAGGGGGGAGAAGGGAGGAAAGGGGGAGAAGGGAGGGATGGGGGAGAAGGGAGGGAAGGGGGAGAAGGGAGGGAAGGGGGAGAAAGGAGAGAAGGGGGGGAGAAAGGAGAGGGGAAGAGAGAGCAATGGGGAGAGAAACGAGACGAGGAAAGAGAGAGAGAGGAGGGAAGGGGACTAGAAACGGGGGAAGGGGGAGAGAGAGAAAGCAATGGGGGGAGAGAGAGAGCAATGGGGGGGAGAGAAGGAGAGAGAGAGAGCAATGGGGAGAGAGAGAGAGAGAGCAATGGGGGGGGGAGAGAGAGCAATGGGGGAGAGAGAGAAGGGAGAGAGGAGGGAAGGGGGTTGAGAGAAAATGGACAGACACACACACACACACACACAGCCCCTATTCAGCCAATGACACGCCCCCTCCCCTAATAGCCATGCCCCCCCACTCCTGCTCTAAAAATGTTGCAGGACAGCGATCACTCATGCTTGGAGAGCTGGTGACATCACCACTCTCCAAGCATGAGCGAGCTCAGCGGCAGCATGGAATCAGCCTTAGGTCTGGGACATGGTGATATGAAGAGCGCTGGGCAGCGCTGACGCTCATGCTCTCCTGCTCAAGCAGGAGATTTTTCGTGTCCCTGCATGAGCGTCAGCGAGCGCGCTTGTGTTCCGGGTGGGAGCCGGGCGGGAGGTGGGCCTGGAGGCGGGCCGGGAGGCGGGGTTAGGGCGCCACATCACGGCGCCGACGTCACGGACTGCCATTGGCTTCTGGCAGTCACGTGACGGCCCTGCGCTTGCCTCAGCTGCAAAATGTAAACTTGCCTGTCTCCTGCATTTCCGCACGCCTCAACACGCCTGCGGAAGCGCCGTCTAAAGCCCTGATAGGGATAATGTTTCCCCTCAGCGCGCCTCAGCATGGTCTTTTTGACCATGTCCGAGGTCTTAGGGTGTTGTAGGAAATCCTATTACATAACTCTATATTAGAAATGGCTCCACAAAGCATTGCAGCACTAGTGCTGATTAATGAATTCTGATTTCTATAACTTACAGTCATAGATTTTGGTGCTTGGGCTGTTTAAAGTTCACACATTTTTTGCATCTGCAAATGAGGTTAATATCACTATTCATTTATCTTAGGGAATACGACAATAATTTAAAAAAATATATATAGCTGCTGTCCTATTTCTTAAATATAGCCTAGTTTTAACCACCTGTGCTGAAGCCGGGATATCCTGATAACCTGAACCGTGGGGGGGGGGGGAGGGGGTTAGGACTGGAGGCGAGCACCACTGATCTAAATCCCAATGTCATTGAATACAAGTACTACGCCTTAAATATCAACTTTATTTTATGAATGACAACTCTTGTGAGTTGTAACTTTTCGTCACCATGTGTTCTATTATGGAAACAAATCACAGTGACTATTGTCGATGTAACCGCTGCGATCTTGACACTTGTGTAGTGGGACATTCGAACAAGAATCTTATGTTATACTGTATATAAAATCTTCTTCTTTTTTTTTTTTTGTTTGTTTTAATAGTGAGAAAGGATCAGAAAAGGAGGCAGCATCCTACAAACTCCTTGGAATTGTTTCCAAATGAAATTCTGTTTAGATTACATATTTTCTCTGCAAGTGCATCCATGAAATATGATAAGGTCATGATAATAATGTGAATTCGCCGTTTCTTAGGCAGGGAATGAGATTACATAGACTGAGTTCCTACTGAGGCCTATCACGCACAATAGCCCTCAGTCTAAATGAAATGGTGTTTGCCTGTTTATGTGAAGAATGATGAAACTTTAAATGAATTGTTGACCTTTCTTGAATGACATGTGACCTGTAAGATATCTGAGCAGTACATCAATGCTAGTTGTGGAAAATTGCTGTCTGTTGACTGAAAATAAACAATACGATATAAAATACGGTTTCAAAATGACTTGGTGAAACACTGAAAATATTATTTTTAGTGTCTAGTTAGAACTCATCGGTGGATTTTAAATCATCTTTCAACCTGAAAATGTATGTTTTTATGACATTTTTGCAGAGATGTGCTTTGTTTCTGTACAGTGAAAAATAATTGCACGTGCATGGAAAGAGCTTTAAAACTCTTAGTACTTTTCCATATACTTAAACAAGCAGAAAATGTGCCGAAAAAGATACATTAAGGTTTATTATATAGTGTGTGTTTGCAAAAAAAAAGCTTGAAAAAAATATTTATTGAGGATTAACACTGGCAGCACCCTATCCTATGTTATACTTACTCAATCCATCCCTCATTATTTTCATTATAATGAGTAGTATTAATAATAGAAGTATTACAGATGTGCAGAACGCTTGCACAACGTTTGCGCTCAACGTAAGCCTTATGTAATATTACATTTGCAAGGTTTTGTGTGACTCACCAACCAATTAGCTTGTAAGCTCTTCGGAGCAGGGACTCCTATTCCTAAATGTTCCTTTTACTGTATGTCTGAAGCACTTCTCCCCTCTAAGTGTTATATTATTTATTATTTATATAATTATCACGTATTACTGCTGTGAAGCACTGTGTACATTAATGGTGCTATATAAAGACATACATACATACTCAGGAATGCATGTGTGACGTCTTGAAAAGTTCCTGCTGATACTGTGGCCCTTATTCTGTAAGGTGGGATAAGCGCAGGTGAAGTGCTTAATGCAGGAAAAGCCCCATTAAAGTCATTGGGACTTTCATGCGATAGCACGTCACCTGCGCTTATCCCACCTTAAAGAATAAGCCCCATGTATCTTTTCTTGAACAATTACTTTTTATGTGTTTGCAGAAAAGTGTGACACATTTATACCTCTCTATTTTTAGACTACAACAATCAAAATGACCGGCAGTTGTAATGTTATGGCACTGTGTACATTTACACTGGAACCACAATCACTGTGTTTTTGACATTTCAGTTGTAGCCATGTATCCTCTTGGCTACTAATCTGCCCAGCCTAACACATAAACCCTGGTACCAGTGCAGGCACTGTTACGGTTAATCTGGGTGCCACTGCAGTAAACAACTCCCTTGAGTGGCAAGGGGGGTGGACCTGAGGCCTGTGTGCTGACCTATCAGGGGCTCTGACTTAGGACCCTTCCCGTGGATACAAAATGTACTGCAGATCAAAATGTAGTGGTTGTTGAAAGTGTGGATCCAGGGCCCTGGCCACCTTCCTTCCCTTCCCACAATTGAGTGGGATAGTACCCCTTACTTCACCAGGGAGTAGGGGAACAAAGGATAGATCTTTGGGGCCTCAAGCCCTGGGGTTTGAGTTCAGGGGCCCTACAAAGAGTGTACCTCTTGTATGCTACAGTATAATGTACAGTACTGTTGTACTATGAAGTACTATGTACTGTTGTACTATGCTGCTTTTATACTCCTGCCTGTGACAGCAGTTTATCAGGGGGAGTGCAAGAAGGTTGTTCCTGCAGGGACTGGACCCAGCACTGATGGGGCCTGTGGGGAATGGAGGCGCTGCACCCATGTTCGAGATGAGAGCTCTATTTCCTGAAAGCCTGTCCTGTCTTCTCCACTAACATCGGCGGACACTCAGCAATCCTGTAAGCCTCACAGGTACAGCACAGCGAGAGTACAGGTAACAGTGAACTCTCCCGTGGGTGGAGGAACACCTGTTAAACAGTGATGAAACTCTATTAACTAACATGTTGGCAGTAAAACGATTGATTTATGAAAACCTGATTATATATGTATATCTTGATACAGGCATGGCACCGTTTTGGTGTTCATCTTTTTTTTCAAAAGTAAGAAACAGGGTAACACCCGCTCAACCTCTGTATAATGAATGGTGGGAAGGATAGGTTCACTAGGAGAATAGTGTAAGGGAAAGCAGGGTTCACAGTCAGGCTCTATCTCCAGAGGTGGAGAGTAGGCTGTGGGATAGCCCCAGTTATCTACATCCTTGTTGGGGTAGGTAGGTAATGGAACACCGATCTGGTGAAATGCCAGTGGTTAAGGTGTAGATGTAGTGGATACGAGTAAACACTGACTACTACAGAGTAGATCCCCTGTGGGCAAATAAGAGTGTATCTACTATATATTTCTGAAAGCACTGTATGTCTGCGTCCCTAGCGGCAATCTCATTGGTCCCTTGGCCCGCCCGCCCCCGCACACCTCTCATTGGCCTGAGGCGGAGTGACGGGCCAAAGGGGATGGACACACACACACACACACACACACACACACACACACCTCTCTCTCTCTGTCCTCTCCCCCCCCCCCCATCACACTCACCTCCCTCTCCACTCACCTCCCTCCACCTCCCGCTCCACTCACCTCCCTCTCCACTCACCTCCCTCTCCACTCACCTCCCTCCCGCTCAACTCCCTCCACCTCCCGCTCCACTCACCTCCCTCCCGCTCAACTCCCTCCCCGGCGCGGGGACAGGCAGTGGGCAGGGCAGCCTAACGCTCCCTCCCCTCACCTCCCGCTCACCTCCCCTCACCTCCCGCTCCCCTCACCTCCCTGGCGCAGGGACAGGCAGTGGGCAGGGCAGACTGCCGCTGCCTCCACTCACCTCCCGCTCCCCTCCCCTCCCCTCACCTCCCGCTCCCTCTGCTCACCTCCCCTCACCTCCCGCTCCCTCCACTCACCTCCCGCTCACCTCCCTGGCGCGGGGACAGGCATTGGCCAGGGCAGCCTACCGCTGCCACGCGGCACCTAAGATGGCGGCGGATAAGGACCCCTTCCTCCCTCGCGGACTAACTAACATGGCGGCGGCCAGAAGGAGAGGTGAGTGAGTGTGAGTGTGTGTGTGTGTGTGTGTGTGTGTGTCACAGCGTGACAGTGTGTGTGTGGGACACTGTGTGTGTGTGTCTGTGTGCGTGTGTGTGTGTTACACTGTGTCTCAGACACTGTAGAGTGGGGACCGGAGCTACACATGGTGGGGGGGGGTCAGGAGCGGAGAAAGATACAGGGGGAGTGGAGTGGAGAGGAGGGACCCGTCAATTTAAAGCAAACCAACCCCCCTCCTGTCCACTGCCCCCCCCTACTGTCCACTGCCCCCCCCTCCTGTCCACTGTCACCCTCCCTCCTGTCCACTGTCACCCCCCCTCCTGTCCACTCTCCCCCCCCTCCTGTCCACTCTCCCCCCTCCTGTCCACTCCCCCCCTCCCATCCCCTTCTGTCCACTGTCATTTCCACTGTCCCCCCCCCCACCTGCCCACTGCCTCCCCCTCCCCCCGGCCACTGTCCCCCCCCTCCTGTCCACTGTCCCCCCCCTCCTGTCCACTGTCCCCCCCTCCTGTCCACTGTCCCCCCTCCTTTTCCCCCGTCCCCCTCCCCTCCTTTTCCCCCGTCCCCCTCCCCTCCTTTCCCCCCCCCCGCTCCCCTTTCTCCCCCCCCCGCTCCCCTTTCTCCCCCCCCCCCGCTCCCCTTTCTCCCCCCCCCCCGCTCCCCACTCACAGACAGCACTCACAACCCATGTGCCACCCACCGCCTCACACCCTAGCAGGACCCCCACTCACAGACAGCACTCATAACCCACGCGCCACCTGCCGCCTCACACCCTAGCAGGACCCCCACTCACAGACAGCACTCACAACCCACGCGCCACCTGCCGCCTCACACCCTAGCAGGACCCCCACTCACAGACAGCACTCACAACCCACACGCCACCTGCCGCCTCACACCCTAGCAGGACCCCCACTCACATACAGCACTCACAACCCACGCGCCACCTGCCGCCTCACACCTCACATTTTTACATCAGTTATGTCACCAAAATATACATTGTACTGTGGTGTGTTTACAATAAACCATTTTTAAACAACATCGTATTACATTTTATTCCATCTTTCTTTTCAACATTATTATCCAACCTTTCCAACAAATACTCACCTATTGTTCCACGATTTATAAATAATACTACCTATTACGCATTTACATCCCGGGCAACGCCGGGTCTCTCAGCTAGTAAATGATAAAGATAAAATGTAATACTTTATTCGGTCTCGTGGTCATAAAATACAAGGACTCTTATTTGCCCACAGGACATCTACTCTGCAGTATTCGGGGTATTTGAACATACAGTACCAGAGATCTTTCCAACATAGTACAGGCCACACAGGCACTCGATGTAGTAAACTACATATTTAGTCTTGCAGTTCATAAACTCTTGTATTCTGAGTTTAGTACCATTAGGAAGATGCAGATAAGATTGCCCAGTGATTAAGAACTTGCAATCTATACATTCATGACGTTTGTGTACCCCTGCTGGACCGGTTAACCGATGTGTCTGGGCGACATATTTTTCCTACTATATCAGGTTTTAACAAAAGGTCTTTATAACCTCTACCCCGTTACAACAAAAAAGTGGGGGAGCCACAAAATGGTGACCGATTTTGGTGTCACTTGCCAGTATATGCCAGTTTCGCAAAACACAATTCTAATCAACTGTGATGCAGTGCTGATAAAACAAATTTGATTTGCGTTGGATATGTCTTTAGGTTCAGGGTGTAGCAGATAATTTCTATCAACCAGACAAGCAATATCAATGGCTGTGTGTACCTCACCTTTATCATATCCACTGTTGACAAAACTCTTATTCATCTTAATCAAAGCTGGTAATCTCTTCCTGTCATCACTGGTTGTCATCACTACTCGCAACATTTGTGAGTATGGTAATCCTCATGAAAAATCACTCCTTATATACCTATATGGACCAGATGCACTAAGATCTGTTAAATCAGGGCAACTAACATGATGTTACCTAACTGGCATTTTTTTCTTGTGTCTAACGGATATGCACTAAGCTAATGATATGCACAACAGTGGCTGTGACCCAAAGCAATATTGTAATGATAAATGCAGTAGCGGGTACGTTAATAGTGTAGAGACGTGATAACCATCCCCAAAAAAAACAAATGTGTGTTCCAATTAACGCACATGCATTCCAACCGTGTAAAGAATGTGCGCTACATAAACGTGATGCCCATGTGCACGTTAAAATTCAAATAAATACACTGCACATAGGGAAGGTTATTGGCCATTGTAACCTAGCGCTACCATTTGGCTCCAAATTCTCAATTACATCAATACCCAGGGGAATACAGGGCTCACTGTGGATATGTTCAAAAAAACATGAGCTGATAGTAAGCGCAATTTTCTAAAAAGCTTGCTGACCATGCAGATGCGACAAGGTGCTCCAGGAGATGGACCATTGCCAGAGATGAAGCTGACCCAATATGAGTGGAGAATGATGGAGGTCATCTCCACTTCTCAGGTTGTGGACCTTTCATTACTGGTGGACACGGGGGATCTTCCTGAGAACTGTAGCAACCTGGTAAGTTCAAACATACACTCAATATAATACAGTGTACATCTCTCTAATGCTTAACTGATATACAGTACAGTATTATTGCACACCATATTTTATATTTATACGATTACAGTATTAATTAAACGTCAGTCACACATACATGTGATGGGTATTTCTCAATATAAACTATATGTAAGATGCTTATATTGAAGACCTCAAGTGTACTACAGACCACGACTTTAAATTTCAAACATGTAGCACTCATTTGCACAGAATCCACTTTCAAATGGATCTCCGTATTACTTTTAATTAACAAATACTTACTGTATTATATCATAGATCCTCCCGAAGGCCTTGTAGGCTGAAACGCGTCAGAGGATCTGCTTGCACCTTTGTGCCATTAAAGCTTTTTTCACTGCCACTCATCAGCCTTCAGTAATTTCTTGTGACTGTGCGGGGCTTTACCCCCTTCGGGAGGATCTATGCTATGCTGTTCAGTCTCGCCAGCACGTCAACCTGCTTATGATGTCCCGTCTTCCTCGTGAGTGTATCCGGAAGTCTGCTGTTGCCGCCGGTCAGCTGACCACCCACCGCGATCCAGCGGATGTAGGGTTGGCGGTGAAGAGGACACGGGCAATCTACGATGCAGGGGTGCCCCCTCCCCTCCATAATTATCTAACGCCAAGACAAGGTCGGATCGCAGGAGAAACAAAATCTCCTAAAAGAAGAGGATCCGGCAGGCACGGTGTCTACAACCCCAGGATCAACAAGTGAGTCTTTTTATCTCAACGTCATAGTGCTTGAAGCAAGCCAGTTGCTGGAAAAGACATTACACACCTTATACTTACTCAATGTGGGGTTGATTCTACCTGAACTCCGGTATTACATTATAATATATCACATCACTATGCAGGATTTGACTATTTCTGAGCGCCTGTTGGGTTTTTCTTTGATTTACCCGTCATACATTACTGTATTATATAACCTATAACATTAAAGATTTCATAATGTATTAATCATCTTATTAAAGAAATATACATCCCAAAACAACTTTATCGACACAAAACCATAACTTTTTCAATAAATAGTTTTACATACAGCATACGGTATTCTTATAATTGTTTTAATGACCATCATACAGACAGCTATCAGGGGAATTACAGAGCTCCATGGATTTGTCTTGTGAAGGTGAGCACCAAGAGTCTGGTGTTACTTGGCCTAACCTGGATAGTATATTAAGAAACAGAGAGCTGGTGTGCCCAATGAATATTGTCCACTCTCTAGCAGCACCGAGCAAAAATTATCAAAGCTCTTAGATTTCAGTTATCGCATCCACTCCTCTTCTTCCTCCTTCTCCCTACTCGCCCCTTACATTAAACAGGCTAACGGAACATCGTGCATCGGAGGCTGTATGTGTTCATCGTCTCATGAATGCTGTTTGGAGCGGCTCCCTATGTGTGACGTCTCTGCCATCGCTACAGCGCAACTTGACGTAATTGAATCACTTGTCACGTGCAAAGACATGTTGCCATAGTAACACGTCTCTAGAAACGAAGAAGTGACTCGATGTTACAAGTGAAAAACATATACATACTCTAAATGCCCTAAATGTGCAAAAAAGAATATCCTACTTTTCTTAATCATTTTCATTAGTAACTAGTGTCATATTCCAAGCAGTTTAAACATTAGCCCAAACTGTAGCATACAGTCATATATTTACATAACATGTATGATACAGAACACAATATGCTGCCTTTCTGTTAACATGTCAAAACACACTTTACTTATGCAAAACACTTATTTTAAACAATCTCTATATACAGTACATTCTAGTCTTGTACACATACTGTAGCAGGCTGTGTATATTCTACAACTTCCTTTACAGTGTCCAAAAATGTAAACAGCATGTAGTTTATTATTATCTGATACATTATCTGATTGTGTGTATTTTTTTTTTTCAATCTGCTCAGTGCCTTCATTTCAGAGAAGATTGAAGCCTTTTTTCTGCATGGTCTTTTTCAAACGTGTAAGCTACATGCTCCATGTAAAACATGGCGACTATTTACCTGTATATCTTAGATTGCTTTTATTTGTGTAAGAATGTAGTGGTTTTTAGGTTTACCCACTTCTGTTTTGTGATCAACCGTCCCACTTTTTCAACAATTGTGTCCATTAGCAGTCCAATTTCAAAAGAATGGCCAACCATTCATTTTACAGTACCTCCTCGCCAGACATCCGCCACGTGGCTGCCCTATACCTTTCCTGTACCAAGGTCACCAGAATTAGGAATCACCCCAAAAGAGGACACAAATAGGGCCCCAAGTTCTATGCTAGAACATCTGATGGGAATTATTTACTCTTCATTGAGATTCCTGTACCGCAGACCAACAGGCAGACATCCATGGCACCAAAAAACAGTGTTTTGGGGCCCGGAAGGATTAATACTGCTAGGGTCCCTGCTTCTGAATGGGACTCCAATATAATTAATCCTCCTGGGCCAGAGTGCTCCTTCAGACTGTATGGGTTCTGTGCTGATGATCTGAAGGATTAATGCTGCAGGGGTCAGAAGCAGTGAACCCTGCAGCGTTAGTCTTGATGTTTTCAGGGGGCCATGATTGCAGGTGGTAACGGCGCCCCGGCTCCAAAAATAGTAAGTCTGGCATCTATTCCATACAAATAGACATGGCCAGAACTATTGAAAATAAACAGGGGGTGTGCTTCCGTTTTTTCCACAGCATGCAAATCGAAGAGTTTGAAAAAATAGGCACTACTTACACCAGGGAACCAGCACATAAATGATATCCAAGAGAGCGCGTACCCATAAAAGTGACACATTTTAATGAATCATCCAAAAACAGCTACATAACGGGGTGCAAGAACCCCCACCAACGCGTTTCGAGCGCAAGCTCTTTTTCAGTCGCCTTGAAAAAGAGTGTGCGCTCGATACGAGTAAACGAGTAAACATGTAAGTAGTGCCTATTTTTTCAAACTCTTCGATTTGCATGCTGTGGGAAAAACGGAAGCACACCCCCTGTCTTGGAGGATTGAGTGAGGATCCAAGTGGACATTACCAACCTGAATGTGAGTCAATTATTCCCTTGCATATTGCTTACCCTCCATTTCGAGATATATATATATGCTTGGACACTTAGTTGTGAGGTTTCCTACTGCAGTGTTAGTGGAAACCCTTGCCAGCTAGTCGTATTACATTGGAAGAGTGATCTATACCACGTGGTTATGGGTTGGTAAATCATTATCATAACACTCAAGGGTGGAACTCCTAAGGAACATCAAGTGGACTCAATATATGCTTATACAAGCGGTTGGACCTGTTTTTAGAGCACCACACATTTTTTTTCCCCATAATATAGTTACATAGTTTATAGTAGATGAGGTTGAAAAAAGACATACATACATCAAGTACAACCTATGCTAAATTTAGATGAAAGATACTTTATCCTATATCCGTACTTACAGTATATTAATCCAGAGGAAGGCAAAAAAAAAAAAAAAGCCAGTGACACATTTTCCAATGATAGCTGATAAGAGGAAAAATAAATTCCTTCCTGACAAAGAATTGGCAAAAATATATATATCTTACATAGTTACATAGTTAAATAGTAGAGGAGGTTGAAAAAAGATATCCGGTCATCAAGTTCAACCTATGCTAAATGTAGACGACAGATACTGTGCTGTAAGTACGATATCAGATAAAGTATGTGTGTGGTGTCTGTGTGTGTGTGTGTGTGTGTGTGTCTCTGAGTGTGTGTCCCTCAATTCTCTCCCTCTCCCTTCCCCCCTTCCCTCCATTCTCTCCCTCCCCCTTCCCTCCATTCTCTTCCTCCCCCCTTCCCTCCATTCTCTTCCTCCCCTTCCCTCCATTCTCTCCTTCTCCATCCATCATTCTCTCTCCACATTCTGTGTCTCTCTGTCCCCATTCTGTGCCTGTCTCTCTCCCCATTCTGTATCTGTCTCTCTCCCCATTCTGTCAGTCACTCTCTATCCACATTCTGTGTCTGTGTCTCTCTCCCCATTCTGTGTCAGTCACTCTCTCTCCCCATTCTGTCAGTGACACTCTCCCCATTCTGTGTCTGTCTCACTCTCCCCATTCTGTGCCTCTCTCTCTCCCCATTCTGTGTCTGTCTCTCTCTCCCCATTCTGTCTCTCTCTCCCCATTCTGTGTCTGTCTCTCTCCCCATTCTGTGTCTGTCTCTCTCCCCATTCTGTGTCTGTCTCTCACCCCATTCTGTGTCTGTCTCTCTCTCCCCATTGGTTATTGAAGGATCATGTGACCTTGCGGAGCACTTGGAAATCAAATTTCCATGTCTCTCCAAGTGCTGAGCTTTGGAGAGCGTACGTGCACATGCATGAGCGCCGCGTGAGCATAGCCATACTTATTGGGAATCACTGAAGTGATCTCGCCAAGCGCGCTCAGCGGCAGCATAACGTTGTAGGGCATTCTAGTGTAGAGTAGTGTAATGTAGATAAATGTATGCTATTGTCTGCTAGTTAAAAACAAAATTCTGCACATTATCATAATATAGTGGGTTTCCCCCCCCCCCCCAATTTTTTTATTAAATCAAAGGTGCGTCTTAGAATCAATGGCGTCTTACAAATTGAGGAAATATGGTAGTATTTGTGTAGAATGTAGTGCTTTAGTCTTGCATAAAAATAGTAGGACTTAAGTTTTCTTTATAACCTCCGACTTGAAAATGGTACAGTATGTAATAATAGAAAGTCTAATGAACATTTTAGGTGCGGCCATTATCCATGGGATTACCAGTGGTGGTTTTTTTTTTTAGAGAAAAGGGTGCGAGAATCCTAAACAAAGAAAAAATAACATATGTAAACCAACATAAATAATTCAGTTTTCATTTTTTTAAATGTTATACAAAAAGCACCTATCCCTTCACAGTTACTATTCCATCCCCATTCCTAATAATTTCATTATCATTATATACAGTAGCGGCCGCCTTTAACCTAAATCGGCTAGATCCGCGGCTCTCGGATAATCTCTACAGGTGAGTTTTTTTATTTTTTGTCCGGAGTGAATTGCGTTATTTTAGCGCTCGTGATATTAGCATTTTATTCTCGCTGTCTGCAATACTGTAATGCCGTGTAAAAACTCAGGGTGGCGTTTGCGAGCTGTTGTCTTGGAAGTCTAATACCTTCGCGGTTCAACCTACGTCAGTACACAGTCTGTGTGTGTGCGTGCAGTAATTGTAAATTTGCATATTTAAAGTATACATGCCTTTGCAGTGCTGTACTGTACCGTATGTCTCATTTGAAAATTGTTGAAATGCATAGGCGTGTACAGTACTGTAACAGTGTCACATTTCGGCATATACAGCGCTCTCCCCTCGCTCAGGATAATTAACTGCACTTCAGGGTATTTCAACTTCTTATCTTCTCTACAATGCAGTACATCTCTCCCACACCATTCCTTTGAACGTGTGTCTGGTTTCAATCATATTCCTGCTTGACAGCAGGTGATTACTGCGCATGCGCCTGTAACTTCGCTCACCACTGCTTGCTTGAGTGAGTGGCAAAAAAAAAAAATTATTCTAATTTTTTTTTCTCCACAAGCCTGCAACAACCATCTTGATACTGTATTACGATGTGCGGTTTACTGCACATGGTTGATTTGGGTGCTTTTTACGTACTGTATTTGGGGGTGTAGGGATCATATAATTATGATGAACTGCCTTTTGAAATTAAAGTATGTCATTATCTTTGAACTTCATTCAGCTGTACCCTGTAGCCCCCTCCCCCACGAACACACACAAGGCTCGCTCAAGGAGTCATTAATTTTCTGAAGCTTGACATTGTGTTCTTAATCCATCCATAGTCGAGCGTCAATCACCTCACTGTGCCTGCGTGTAATGCTCTTTGAGATGGCAGCTAGCTGATTACTGCGCATGACTCACCCAACCACCCCCCCTCCACAGAGTCGTTAATTTTATGAAGCTTGACATTGTGTTCTTAATCCGTCCATAGCCAAGCGTCAATCACCTCACTGCGGCTGTGTGTAATCCTCTTTGGGATGGGAGCTAGTTGATTACTGCGCATGCACCTGTAACTTCACCCACCACTGCTTGCTTGAGTAAGTGACCAAAAAAAAAGAAAAAAAAATTATTATAAATTTTTAATTGTCATTTTCTCCACAATCCTGCAAAAACAATCTTGATATTACGATATTCTATCTGTGCTGTAGCTTTTGACTCCGACCCTGTGCGTGATTTGTGTGGTTTTTATGTACTGTATTTGGGGGTGAAGGGATCAAATTATTATGATAAACTGCCTTTTGAAATTACTGTACTGTATGTAATTTCTTTGAACTGCTGCACAGGTAAACCTTCATGCAGCCCCTTCCGCCACGTGCATACACAAGGCTCACTCAAGGTTTTTAAACCCTTATCGACAGACACACCCCACAGAGTCATTCATTTTCTGAAGCTAGGTCATTTCATACCCAACCCCCCTCCCCCCACCCTTTGAAGCTTTGTTTACGGGAACGCTTTGGAAAATCCCTTCTCGAATTTGAAATGTAAATCTGATTTGCACAGCATTGTGAGAATTGAGAGTTAAAAAAAACATTAACTGATTCATGTTGTTTTGTCATTCATTCTTTTTCTTTGGTGTACTGTAGGTGTGGGGGGAGGGGTTGTCAATGATTATGACTAGCAGGAATGTAAATAAATATTTATTTTATCAGGAACAAAAAATACAAATATAAAAATAATCATGAATAATACATAATGCAGTCTTTATTAAGTTCTTCTGGCAGATTGAAATTGGATAAACATTTATAAAACATTTATAAAACATGGATAAACATGAATAATGCATTTACAATAATATTATTTAATAATATATCATTTATAATATATATAGTAATATAATGTTTTCCGTCTTTATCTTCTTCCTCATTCTGTGTACAGTACAGTAGTTCATTGAGGGAGGAGAGGTTTTGTGTACATCATTACTGCTGTTTATATACTGTACACTTTACTGTAAAAACTGAAAAGACAAGACAAGAAAACAACAAATTAGTGCAGTTATGTGCGTACTGTATTATGGCATTGTGTGATGTGTAGTACTACAGTAGATGGCTGGTGCTGCTTTCTCTGGAAAGAAAGAAATTGAGCAGTTACTGTACAGTAGGTACATACTGTATTATGGCATTATGGCATTTTGTATGCAGTTAGTACTGTCAAAAAGTCTATACTGGAACTACTGTATACTCTGACTACTGTTAAATACTATGTAACCAGATGGCTAGTGCTGCTCTCTCTGGAAAAAAAATTGAGCAGTTACTGTACTGTAGGTGCATACTGTATTATGGCATTATGGCATTGTGTATGCAGTTAGTATGGTCAAACTAGTCTATACTGGAACTACTGTATACTCTGACTACTGTTAAATACTATGTAACCAGATGGCTGGTGCTGCTCTCTCTGGAAAGAAAAAAATTGAGCAGTTACTGTACTGTAGGTGCATACTGTTTTATGGCATTATGGCATTGTGTATGCAGTTAGTACTGGCAAACTAGTCGATACTGGAACTACTGTATACTCTGACTATTAGGAAAGAAAAAATCTATGCCATACTTACCTGTATCATACTGTACTTACAATACTACAGTACAGTACTACTTTCCTGATGCTTGCCCATTACACGCGGTCACAATGGGCAACACAGTCGCAATATGGTCAATATATTTATTGCAGCGTTCCACGGTGAGTACATCGTTCCAAAAACTCAGTATGCCTTTTGCCAACTCATCCTTTTTGGAGGGTTTCACCACATTCCGGATATGGTCCTTCAGCTGATGCCAGACCATTTCGAACGGATTGAAGCTGGCGATCTGTCATTGGAATAAAAGGACAATTAGTTTAAGAGATACAGTACACAGTAAAAACAGTGGGAAAAATATGAGACACGGTTACCGCACTTACTCCGCTGGTGTCTTCACCCAGTTGATACCGCGCTCAAGGATATGCGCTGTTGACGCAGTGTGCTTCGGATCATTGTCCTGGTAGAAACGGTGACCATCCGGGAACTCGCGGGTGATTTATTCCACTATCTCAGGCACAATTTTGTCTTGGAAGAAAGCTTTATTCATGATTCCTATAACAAGAAAAGAAAAGTGCTCAATAAACTGCACAATAGTACAGTACAGTGCATAAGGCTACATTATATTTTATATATTTTACCTTCAAAGATGACAATGCATCCAGGTCCACGCCTAGAGATGGCACCCCACACATGCATCTTCACGGGGTGTTTTGGCCGCGGCTTCATAGATATGCGACCTTTTTTGTGGAATGCAAAGGTGGCAAATCTCTCCAGCGATACAGTAGACTCGTCAGTGAAGATGCAATCCTGGAAAGTTTCCCCACTGTCGATCCATGCCTGGGCCTGGGCCTGCAAAAAACTCTTTTGATTTTGTTTACGTCCCTTATCATGGGGTACGCTCTGTAATGACAAGGAATACATAATTTTAATGGTACAGTACAGTTTCCTAAACAACAATTTTACCTCCTGTACTGTCCAGTACTAACCTCACACGTCCATATTTCCATCCAATTCTGCGTCTCATCTTCTTTATGCTGGTCTCGGATACAGTCAGATTGAGATTTACCTGCAGAGTGTATTTGACCCTTAATACACTCTTCTCATCATTCTCCGCACTTATTTTGGCGACCAGAGGAGTTGTCTCCCTACAATTTAAAGAAAAACAATCCGGTAAGTTACAGTGCAGTAGGTCACAAGCACAGCACATCATTTGGTATAAAAATAGTATACAATGAGATATTGTTCTATTAATATGCAGCAATATAAAAAGTATATACAGTATACTGTTGTAATATAAATCTACCGAAATCACAAAAATATTAGATACAGTAGATCTACAGTACACAATATATTGTTCTATTAATATGCAGCAATATAAAAAATATATATACTGTTGTAATATAAATCTACCAAAATAACTATAAAATTAGATACAGTAGATCTACTGTACAATATTTTATATAAATATGCTTACGCGTTTGTTACCCTTTGTGCCCTTTTGCATTCTCTGGTTTTTCCGTGTGCATGATAGCTCACGGTGGTTGCTGGCACAACGATGCCAGAAGTTGCTAACCAGCGTTGGATAGCAGCAATTCGGTGTCCGCTAGTGTACATCTCCTTAATTCGCATGCTGAGCTCCTTGGAAATCTTTTTAACAGGCATTTCTGCGAGTAGAAAGAAATACAAACACAAGAATGTATATTCGATGTTTAGTCGATGTGTATTCAATGTGCAGTGAATCCATAAAATGGATGGTGTATTTATACGTTAATGACTCACATTAGAGTACGCCCACTTTCAACACCTGTACCTCGTCGCCATACATAAAAGGTTACACACTTTGCATAGCCCACCACTCGATGATCTTTATCTGAACATGCACTTGTCCAGATACTGCATGGATCAACCCCGATTCTACGGACGCAGGAAGCCACTCACCTCTGCCGTGCCTGTCACACAGAAAAAGCGAAAGACGGCAGCCGTTTCCACTCCAAGGCCAAAGCGACAGGCTAAGGCCAATAAAGAAAACCTTCTGCTGAACCCAAAGGCTAATGGATTTAATAGACGTCAGCCTTATTATGTCAAGAAGAAATACGGTGATGTACACTCCACGCAAAACAAATGGCAGCCAACACATCGAACCCACAGACCACTTCCTCCCATACGCTTCGACGACTCTGCTGCCGCTGTCCCAGAAATCTTCAGCCCGTCTTCTGCACTACTCATCCTCGATGCTGCCGCCGCCCTCCCGGAAACCCACAGGCCATCTTCGCAGTTCTATTTGACGACGCTTCTGCTGGTGCCTCTGAAATCCACGGGTCACTTTCTCCTTTGCGCTTAGATGACTCTGCCGCTTCTCGCCCGGAAATCAAGAGGTCACTTTCTCCATCCCTCTTCGACGACGCTGCCGCTTCTCCTCTCCCGGATATCCACAGGTCACCTCATCCACCCTTCTTTGACGACGCTGCCGCATCTTTTCATGGAACCCCCATCTCATCCTCCATAGCACCCATCCACACAGATGTCCACAGCACGCCATGGACAAGAAGCAGCTCGTTAGACCGGATGCTGAATGGGATAAGTGTGGATATCCCCGGGAACTCTATTCTGCTGGCAAAGATAGATCTGCTTCTGGAGACCATGCTAATATGGATCAACGGATGGATCGACGGATGGAGAAGATAGAGGCTGACATAGCGGGGATACATAATTTGCTCGGTGTTCATGTCCCTGTTTCCCCGACGCCGGACCAGGAGGGTGGCATGGATGTGATGAATGGGAGCATCGACCACCTTCCATCACCAAGCGCACCCCATACCCAAGAAGATTTTGTGTACATGTATGCCGTTGAGGAGGACATGACAACCCCATCAAGACCACGCCAGGAGACAACATGGCGACCAAGACAGGAGGAAAGCTTCCTTCCAGACAACCTACCCTCGCCCGCCGCCACAAGCACACCCGTTCACAGAAGACCTACATTCGCTTGCATTGATACGGTGCCCGACATCATCCTGCGCGATCTGCCATCGGAACTCAGGGAGAAGTATAGGGTGATGAGTGCTGGTGTACCCCACAAGTATGCCTTGTTACTTTTTAAGCACCATGTGTCCTACTTGATGTACTGCAACTGGGCCATCAAAGTGAACTACGAAGGAAATCGCGAAAAAAAGGCGCTTACTGACAATTTAAGAAAGACCATTCTGGCTGAATTGCGGCGCTTTTTTTCAATTACAGATCCTGTAATGAAAGGCGTTCGAGACAGCATTAATGGCGTTTTGCGCCATGCAAGGCATCGGCCATGGAATAACAATCTGGTGGGGTGCGCATTTGAGTGTTCAACTGTTGAAATTGTTTTGTAAAGGTTTTGTTCCAGTCCCCGAGGGCCACAAACGGACCCGGTTTTCAAAGGTTACCCTGAAAACCGGGCCTGTTTGCTGCCCTCGAGGACTGTGGTGGTGCAGGCCTGACTGACTGTTTTGCACACCATCCCACGTAAATGTTTTGACTTGCCATTCTTTAATAAAGGAGATGTTGCGTTTTGTATATTTTATGAATAAATAATTTTTTTTAATCACAGGTAAGACCATACTGTTGTGTTGAACTGTACTGTACATGTTTTGACCTGCTGTACTTAAATAAAGGAGATGTTGTGTGTTTTAACTTGTTAATAAAAAAATGTTTGTATTTACTGTACACAAGACCTGCACAATTCCAGTCCCCGAGGGCCGCAAACAGGCCTGGTTTTCAAAGGTTACCCTGAAAACCAGGCCTGTTTGCTGCCTTCGAGGACTGTAGTGGTGCAGGCCTGACTGACTGTTTTGCACACCATCCCACTGTAAATGTTTTGACTTGCCGTTCTTTAAAAAGGAGATGTTGCGTTTTGTATATTTTATGAATAAATAAAAAAAAATTATCACAGGTAAGACCATACTGTTGTGTTGAACTGTACTGTACATGTTTTGACCTGCTGTACTTAAATAAAGGAGATGTTGTGTGTTTTAACTTGTATTAATAAAAAATGTTTGTATATACTGTACACAAGACCTGCACAATTCCAGTCCCCTAGGGCCACAAACAGGCCCGGTTTTCAGAGGTTACCCTGAAAACCGGGCCTGTTAGCTGCCCTCTAGGACTGTAGTGGTGCAGGCCTGACTGACTGTTTTGCACACCATCCCACTGTAAATGTTTTGACTTGCCGTTCTTTAATAAAGGAGATGTTGCGTTTTGTATATTTTATGAATAAAGAATTTTTTTTATAACATGTGACTGTAAACCATACTGACTGACTGTAAATGTTTTTACTTTCTGTAAATAAATGTTTTCACTAACAGTAAACCATACACCTGTTGATGTTTTGAATTGCTGTGCACTTAAAATGTTTTTACATTGTACAGTATTTGTAAATAAATGTTTTTGTACTTACTCCACCAATAAAAGAACACGTTGATTTGTTTTAAATTGTTCCATTGGCTCCTTTGATACTGTACAAGAATATTAAAAAAAATAGAAGACACATTCTGTACTGGACTGTATGTACTGGTACTGTACAGAAGACACATACTGTATGTACTGTAATACATGTAGAATAAATGCATACTTTTTATTTTTTCGGGTTTATTACACAGTATACTGTATATAAAAAAGTATTGTATACTGTACGGTCGGAAAACATCAGCATACTGTTTCAGGTATTCTATCCTAATCAATAACAACGGCCACTAAACTGTAGACTCCGGTACGTGTTTTTTTTAAATCCGATTCAGCAATGTGCAGGCATTGTTACACAAAGCGATATTATCCATCGAAATCCCTCCATTAGCCGTTTTCTTTTCTGAGAAAAAAACAAAAAGAAAAGTTTTACTGTAATGGTCAGTCCCCTAAAGAGTTCCCAGCCAGTCCCACCAATAATTTTCTCGGGGGGCGTCTCCTGTTCACATGCGCATGCGCCTACCGTCGATGTAATGACATGCATATGCATTTCAAGAAGGTTACAATGCGTATGTGCCTCGCGTTCCACCAATTGTCCAGTACTGTATCTGCAGTACAGTACTGTAGAAGTCGCTCAGCCAATGATATTGCTTACAGGAGAATCGCTTGATTTTTGAATCGCACCGATATTGATATTTTCAAAAAAAAAAAAAAGGCAACATTACTCACCATAGAATTTCCCAATCAGCAGGCGCCGGCGCCGGCACAGGGCCACTGCCAGTTCAGTATTCTTGATCATACACGTTGACAGTTGGCAGCGGGACTACTACACCTGTAGTCAGCTGATGAGGCTGGAAATCGCTTAGGAACATGCAAGCTTGCTCGAAACTGCACGGGAAATCCGGCTCAGGCTGCAGGTGTCCGTGCGTGGACAGTCAGCGAGGGTTGTCACTGACGGTGGGACCATTATTGGAAGCCGGTGCTGGTGCTGGCGCATTGCTTGCCAGCGATTGTCGTTTCTTAGTTGGTTTTAACACGACCTTTCGCCTTTTACCGTCTGCATGATCATAGATACAGGAAAAACCCGGTGATACACACCAATACCCTCCAACAAATTGGGGATCAATACGATATAAACATGGATCGCTACATAACCTTTTCCTTATTGCACGCTTCCACACATGAGGAGCTGGTGAAAATTTGTAAAAGTCATAGTTTTCGATAAAATACTGATAAATTTGAACAACTGTTGCCATCTTATCATCTGTTGCATTAATCGCAGCCCATATCAAATACGCGTAAGTTCTGTCGGGTTTTTGGAAAACGGGCTGCACTTGAACACTTATGGCAGCGGGTCTCTGGAGAATAACAGAAACTGGTCTTTGTCTTTCTTTAATATGAAAAGTCTAAATTGATACATTATTGTAACCCTTCCTTCAGTGTCATGGCCAATTTATAATAGCCCGCTGTGGTATCTTTTTTAAACAAAACACCTGCAAGTCGACACATTACTGAAGCGCATGCGCATTACAATTCATGAATATCTGCCATCTGGCGGACACGCGAAGAATTGCAACCTATTAAATCCGAACTATTCTCAATAAATGCATGAACCGCGCATCAACCGCGCATGACCCGCGGCTGAGAACGCAACATGAATGCGGCATGCTCCCGGTAAAGTGTGTCGCATTCGAAAAATAAACCAGGAAAAATGCGGCGATGTTTTAGAATAAACGGGGCTGCAGCAGTAGGAAAGACTAAACTCATGAGCCCCTCCCTACCCCCCTCCCCCCCGAAATATATAGCAGTGATTATTACCGACAGTATACAAGTTACACTTCGCGTTAATTATATTAATTGTATGCTGATGAAAACACAGTGATTGGGGAATATCTACCACAAATGGTGCAGAGCCTGACATAAACATTGTGCAGAGGATAACACAAACATTGTGCAGAGCCTGACATAAACATTGTGCAGAGGATAACACAAACATTGTGCAGAGCCTGACAAACATTGTGCAGAGGATAACATAAACATTGTGCAGAGGCTAACACAAACATTGTGCAGAGCCTAACACAAACATTGTGCAGAGCCTAACACAAACATTGTGCAGAGGCTAACACAAACATTGTGCAGAGGCTAACACAAACATTGTGCAGAGGCTAACACAAACATTGTGCAGAGGCTAACACAAACATTGTGCAGAGCCTAACACAAACATTGTGCAGAGCCTGACATAAACATTGTGCAGAGGTTAACACAAACATTGTGCAGAGGTTAACACAAAAGTTGTGTAGAGGCTCACGCCTCCTAAACCTGCCATATTAATTTAGGGAAAAGAGTGAAAAACTACACCAGTTATAGACACACATTTTGATGCATCTCGTTATAATATTGTGCTGACTCTCTCCTCCCCTAACTCCTCCTTTAACTGCTCCTAAAATGCGCATTGCACTAGTAGCACAAAACTGAGACAAGAAATGGAGAAATGCACGTTGTACATTGACAGTGTCACGCAAAGTAAAAAACTGATGCAATTTCTGCGGCATTTGTTTGTGAAACTCGACACATATCCCCCGTTGGGTGCCCTGGTAGAATGATACTGGTCAAATGCCAATATGTCAATCCATAAAAGATGATTTAGTAATATATGGAAAAACTGTGATTAAACATATAAAAACATTCACTGGTGTGAATAAAACTATGTATTTAGTTAGGGTATATACTGTATATTAAACAATTCCTTAACAAAACCTACAGAAATAGGTTATGTGCCTCAGATTTACAGTGCAAGCTAAAGGAAAGCAAGCAGGCAGATAACTGATGGGTAGTATTTTAAGGCATATTAACCCAATTATAAGTATATTTTTGCCATCAGAGCTCTAACATTTATCACACTGCATTTATTAGACCTCTGAGCTAGGTTATGTCAAATGGAATACAGGCAAACTCCAGCATTTCATTAAACCACTGCCGGAGCAAGGTATTCAATCCAGATACTCTTAAACCACACGATTTTATCAAAATCTTTCGGAAATTGAAGCAATCACTAAGAGGTGTCTGGGAATTAAAATGTTCTGTCTCAGTGAAAGAGATACGTTCCTTGTAACATATATCAGTGGGTTTTTTTTTTAAAGACACATTACCGGGAAAAGACATCAAACACAAGAGTCACTGTAGATTCCAGAAAAAATCCAGCAACTGCAATTTTTCATACTTAAAAATAGACCGACAAAAAGCAAGCGTGCTGCTTCTTCCTAACACTTTATAACAGAGAATGCTATAATGTGGTGATTGATAAAATGTCTGCGGGAAATATGCAAATCATTGTAGTATATGAATAGTATGACAGGAGAAGGGACATTTATTTGCTTAAGGTATTTATCGATGCTAGGTTTGGCACTGCAATTAATTCATGCACATACTGTACTCCACAATAATGTTTTCTTTAACTTTATGTCTTGGGGGCATCTCTCACATGTCTCAAATATATGTGTGCCCATTATTCTCATGCACAAAAAATATTCAGGCTGGTTTTAGAGCTTGTTTTGTATCTGAAAGAATGCCAAAATGCTATTTAAATGATTATTCCATATGACCAAAATTAAACTAGTATCATAAGATCTTACTCTGTTTAGTTTGGTTTAGTTAGACCACTCATATTGAAACACCAACTTATATTGTATAAATGTCACAGACAAATAATGTGGCTTGACACCTGTTTTTTTTTTTTTTTTACAAGTGGGGGTCCCTGCAGCTAACCCACATCAATTTCAGCTATGGAAATCCCCCCGCTCACCGAGATTATTATATCTGCAGGGGCAGCCAGTAGCATCTCCGGCTGGGCACAGCAAATGTCTGTTTAAAGGTCCTGTGGTTCAACAGGAAGCAGCAAAATCATCGCTCACTGCTTCCTATTGGCCGTGTGACCTTTAAATAGAAGAGAGATACCAGCATCACTTTCAGATGTAAGTGTCTCAGGGAGCACGGGGTCCCCAGGCCTGAAACTAACACAGTTCAACTACGGAGACCACCTGTTTCCCACCTTGGTGGGATATATTCGAGTATATTCGGGGACAGTACAAGGAGCTTCCAAAAGAACTATTCATCCCAAGGGCAGTACAAAGGACTCTGGGTCATCAGTTAAGTTTGGAGGAAATGTGATTTCACCAGCAACAAAGGAAAGGGTTCTTTACAGTAAGGGCAGTTAAAATGTGGAATTCATTACCCATGGAGACTGTGATGGTATATACTATAGATTTGTTCAAAAAAAGGTTGGAGATCTTTTTAGAAAGGAAAGGTATACAGGGATATACCAAATAAGTAAACATGGGAAGGCTGTAGATCCAGGGATTAATCCGATTGCCAATTCTTGGAGTCAGGAAGGAATTTATTTTTCCCCTTATGAGATATCATTGGATGATATGTCACTGGGGTTTTTTGTTTGCCTTCCTCTGAATCAAAATACTGTAAGTACGGATATAGGATAAAGTATTTGTCATCTAAATTTAGCATAGGTTGAACTTGATGGACGCATGTCTTTTTTTCAACCTCATCTACTATGTAACTATGTAATATATATTTTTAAAGGCAAGGCTCTTTTAACCCTTTGAGTGCCGGAGGGGACGCGGTACCTGAGTGCCACGGCTCATCCGGCATCCATTGAAAGGTACCACACCATCAAAAAATCAACAATTATCCAGGACCTTTACGGGTACTTAAACCTTATGTAGTAAATACATTATGTTTGATGCCACCGTGCACATGTGCAAAAATTAGCCTCAATATATAAGGTAGCTAAATTAGAGATGTAGTATGTCTTGCCTAATTCATGCAGGATTGAACCAAACATATTTTTATATACAATGTACTGTAGATGAAGAAGTGCCATTTTCCCTATCCTTTTCCTTTACTAAATTAGCATGTCTTCATTAGATTGCAATCTAAATTGAACTCTCTAGAGCACATATGTTCACAGGTGGCACATACTGTATGTTATCCCATAGTGTATGCATTGGAGCAGTTCCATAAACCCCTTGTTCTAATAGTGCTAATGAAGGCCCATATTTACCAACAATGCTATTTCATAAGCTACGTAGTCAGAAGACTTGAATGGCGCACACTGAATGGGCCAGTGTGTCTTTTGGTGCCTGAAGGCATCCTACGAAATAGCACTGCTTATTAAATATGGCTTGCGGGAAACCAGCCATCTAATGCCTGATATTTTCCGAGATTTTAAATTCAACCCAATCTTTAGAACAAAATACACACTCCTAAAACTAATAAAGATTAATTAGCTGATATTAATATTAAAACTTTAAATTGTTATACTGTATCATTGAAGGATGATTGCCTGCCTTAGCTGAATTTATTAGCTGGTTATATTATAGTAAGTTCAAGAACAGGATGTAGCATATTTCATCAAAATATTTATAAAATAATAAGGAAGTATGTTTAAATTCAGAGTGGATGATATGTGTTAGCTTCCCAACACTTACACATGTCCACATAATAGTAGATGCAAATAGTATTAATCAGAGGCGACTACACGGCCATTCAAAAAGTACTGTGCAGGATGCTATGTCTGATAAAATATGTACAGTAAAGAGAAATGACTTTGTCAGGAACATACTCTGTTCATGCTGCAGGAGCTTATTTATCATGTAAAGGCATGATAAGCGTTGCATGTATCCTAACGATTATCTTGACCTCCTCTTGCAATGTGGTCTTTGTATCCATTCCTTTGCGTGTGCATCTGAACGTCTCTCTCTTTCGAGAGAGAGCTACATATCCATGCTGACATTTTTCACTACAAATCCTTCTCTCTTCATTACTGTGACTGTAATGACAAACACCAGTCCTTCTATTCTCTAATCAGTGCTCATAGATCTAATCCCCATATACCAATAACTGTTTTTGCTTAATTTGCTCTACAGGCCTCCTCCTAGATGCCTTCTCCTAGAGGCCTCCTCCTACAGGCCTCCTCCTGCAGGCCTTCTCCTGCAGGCCTTCTCCACCAGGCCTCTTCCTACAGGCCTTCTCCTACAGGCCTTCTCCTAAAGACCTCCTCCTGCAGGCCTTCTCCTGCAGGCCTTCTCCTTCAGGTCTTCTCCTACAGGCCTCTTCCTACAGGTCTCCTCCTACAGGCCTTCTTCTGCATGCCTTCTCCACCAGGCCTCCTCCTACAGGCCTTCTCCTACAGGCCTCCTCCTACAGGCCTCCTCCTACAGGCCTTCTCCTGTAGGCCTTCTCCACCAGGCCTCCTCCTACAGGCCTTCTCCTACAGGCCTCCTCCTACAGTCCTTCTCCATCCTTAACCTACCTTACTTCTTAAGACGCAAAACAAGTTTCACTTTACCTTTCAATAAATTCCCACTGTTCTCTTCCTTCCACCGGCACCGTTAACTGCTCTTGACCTCATCTCTGCTGCTATGGAAGTCTTTCTACCAATTACCTCCCCTGTCTGCACAACTACAGTAGTTGCTCACTTGATCCCATTCCATCTCACATAATCAGATCCCTCTCATCTGCCCTATTCCCAACTACAGTATCTCTAACCTCTTTCATGTTTCTATCTCCAGTTTAAAAAAAAAAAAAACAACTCTTGTCATTGTAATTAACAATCTATTTCACTACTTCCTTTCACTTGTCCCCATGTGTCCAGTGCCAGTGTCTCTTGTCTTTTAGCTACGGTATATCCTCCTAGATATCGCACCATCTCCATAAATGTCCAAATCAAAGCTTCTGATTTTCCACCAAAGACAGGTCTTTTTGCATTGTGAAATTACATTGGATAGCAATCACCCATTCCCCCTGCACTACAATCTCACTGGCTTAGTGTTTCATTCAGCTTCTCCATACATATCTACGTTGACATTCCTACTCTTGCACCATCCTGTCACTATATTCCGCACAACCAAGCTAACAAACTCTCTCATTGTTCTGCTAATACTCCTGTTCACACCATCATACTTTGCTGTCTACAGCTGTAATCTATGATGAATAATTACGAGCTGGCTTTCCGGGGTTCTCACACCTTCCCCTTTAATCTGTTCTAAACCCTGCAGCTCCGATCTTCTCTTTCTGTCTGCTGGCTCCGTACAAAATACTAAGAGAACAAAATGGTAACTTATTAATGTGATAGTTATATTAAAAAACTGATTTAAAACAAGTTTCAATATTTTGTTTATAAACGTAAAAAAAAACATGCATTATGTCTCCCACACATAAATAAATAAAGACGAGCGAGGCAGCATTTCCTAGTGAGAACGTATTGACGTACATTCTTGTTCATGGGAACTTTTAATTCCTGAAACACTTAACCTAGAAAGCATGTAGGGCCCTATTTACTAAGTAGTTAATTGCCATTAGACACCTTCCAGAGCTGAAAAGACACCTTATAACACATTGCCCTAAATGTCTTCGAGCACCGGAAGGTGCCTTATGGCAGGAGGCGGCCTTAAGGTTTAGGGGTTGTGGGTTGGTTAGGGGCAGCTGCTGATGTAGTACTATAGCTCAAACATTTATACATTATTTTCTTAAAACTTGAAGTTTAAACACTAACCTGTGACTAACTGGATGGACCCTTATTTTGAATTGTTTAGAATCTGGTGAACAGATACAAATTGAATCAGGTGATGGATTCGGATTCAGGTTGAATCTGGAGCAGGATTCTTTAAAATCCGTGCAACCAAGACTTATTGACGACCTTAAGTGGAAGCAGTCTGACTATGGATTTCATTCCACCGATCGGATAGGACTGGGAAAATCTGGAAAAATCCACTGTGGGATTCAGACAAGTCCACTCATCTCTAACCATGAACTATTTTCTGCCACTAGAAAGTTTTTTCTGGAATAGCCTCTCAGTTTATAGAATAATGACCCTTGGTCCTTACTGGTGGTTTTATATTATCCTATGCTCTTCTGCTTAAAATCTGCTTAAAATCTACATAATCATTCATTTGCCATCTACATGAGTGAGCTCAAAGAACAGTGACATACAAAATCGGTACCATATAGTTTATATCTGCATGTAACTTCAAGATTGTGCATTATAATTGTTAATGTCCATTACCATGTCCATGTGTAAAGTGTATGAATCATGAATAATGTGTGATCATATCACGTGTTTAGGTTGTCTATTTTCAGAACATATTTGTATTTTTGAAATTTAAACAATTAATTTCTCTTTAAGAATGTTAGTGTTATCTAAATTAGTTGACCTGCCTGAAGGTTGGTCTGCCGCTTTAAATCCCAAATACTGTAACTATATTTTAGAAAATTATATACTATGTAAAATTAAATATATAAAATATATGCTATATTTATACTAAGTGGCCTATGAACTAAGCTCTGCTAGAAAAAATCGCCAGGGTTTTTAAATCACCATTTTTGACAGCGCTGCTATCACGGTATACAGGAAGCCCTGAATACCAGTGATAGCAACATTCGCAAAAATGGCGAGTAGAGAGCGACGAGATGATCGACCCTCTGAAAAGGGCTCACCCGGCGAGATGTTTCTGCTGCAGAGAGAGCGAGCCACCTCCCTCTGTGCAAATTTCGCACAAAATGTTTTTTTTTTAAATTTACATTTTATTACTAGTGTACGTGAGCAGGGGGTCTCCGGAGCAGAACCGCGTTGATTTGAGGTTCGGTTCCCCTGCTTCCCGAGATACAGGCCCCGTTATGGGGTGCAGGTATCGCCTATGCATTGGATTCCCACTGTCACGTGAAGCAGGACATTTCAATGCATAGGAGATACCAGCACCCCATACGGCACAATAGCTGGTTTATTGAGGGCAGATGGGGGGAGGGATGAAGGGGGTACTTGGCCCTTCACTCACTCCCTCTGCCCCCAATAAACATTACAATATGTAATAATCAACAAAGTGGTTATCCCTTAAAGTGACATCACATCCATTTGAACTAAGGTAACCTATCACATGGTACAGCAACCAATGGGATTGAAGACAATCCCATTGGCTGTAATACCATGTGATACAGCCATGTGGTTTGAAGGATTTGAAGTACCTCACTTGGAGATGACGTCACATCCTTAAAGAAAAAAGGCGGGCACATGATACAGCGTCCAATCAGATGGGATTGTACCATCTGACCCAAACATGTGACGTCATAGGCCATATTTAAGGCCTTGACGACTCATTTGAGCGCAAGAAGCTGACGAGTGAACATCGTGTTGTGGATCTAACATGTGGGTTTTGGATTAACAGATGAAGAAAGAAGATAAAGAAAAGAAAGACATAATCACAGATGAAGAAAGAAGAAGCTGATACAAGATCAAAGAAAGATTTTTGTTACCTGGCCAGGATCTTCAAGGTGGATGGCGTTGGATTGAGTTTGATGACGTCGCGGTACGAGAGGTTCCAAATTCGCCGGGATTCGAGGGCCAATGCTTCTAAAGGTAAGAAAATTATTAAATGTATGTAAATGTATTATTTTTCAGGTTTTTGGATTGTATATTTTTTATTTTATGTTTTTCATTATCAGTCAATGGGCAATGTATTAATCTGTATCCCTTTAGGGTACAGATCATTACATTAATAGCCAATACATTTTTTGGCTAATGCATTTTTTGGCTAATGCTTGCTTTGTACTGAGTAATATTTTTTCTATTTATGTTTATTTTGTGGATGTCATTGTTTGTCATTTTGCTGTTTTTTTTTTTTTTTTTAAGATTGATTAGCGTTTTTAATTAATGATTTCTTGTGTTGGCTCCTGCTTTTAAGTGATGTGTTGGATAGTGGTTTTAATAATGAATTGATTTGTTGGCTACTGGTTGAAATTAATTAATTGTTGAGTTGGCTACTGCTTATATTTATTTAATTGGTTGGCTAGTGTTTTCATTTATAGAATTGTGGTGTTATGTTCTTGTGTTTGATTATTGATGAATTTTGGCCTTCATGCTTTTTGATTAGGGTTACCATTGAGTGCAATAGTGGCTTATCATGCCCATATTATATGGGTATGATGTACCACTATGCCAATCAATGGGTACATGGTGGGTATAGTGGGTGGGTGGTTAGGCCTCCAGGGTGGGTAGTGGGGGACGTGGGTTAACCCCTTAATTACTATAGCGGTTATTAACTGCTACGGTGATTAAAGACGGTTTTATTTACGTTATTTATGCTGTTTGGCTAATGTTTAATTTATTAATGGGCAAATGAGCTATTATCCATACCTGGATAATGGTTATTTTTCCCATTACTGTACTGTATTTGTTTGGTAGGGGGGAGGTGTATTTATTGAAATGTATGCCATATTTTTTTTTTACAACAGGATTGGTACTGCAGGCCAGCGAGGACCCGCGGAGACCAGGAGGAGGACCCCGGATGCCAATGGGAACCACCCAAGGACCCCTGGACACCCACGGGAACCACCCAGGGACCCCTGTGGGGCCCCCAGGCACCCATGAAAACCACCCAAGACACCTGTGGGCACCACCCAAGGGCCCACAGACATCCGTGGGGATGACCTGGGGACCCCCAGACACCTGCGGGGACCTCCCAGGGACCCCTTTTGGGGCCCATGGACACCCGCGGGGACCACCTGTAGGCCCATGGACACCCGTGGGGAACACCCGAGGACCTTCAGACACCCACAGGGACCCAAAAGGGACAACATGGAGGCCCACGGACACAACCCAGGGACCCCCGAAGGCCTCTGGTATGAATCCTGTGTATAAAAAAAATAATTATGGTTTTATGTGGGGGCACAATGCTGTGTATTGGTGGTTACTACATATTGTAATGTTTATTGGGGGCAGAGGGAGTGAATGAAGGGCCAAGTACCCGCTTCACTCACCACCTGTGCCCCCAATAAAGCTGCTGTTGTCCCTTAATCCCTTCATTGCCTTAGCGGTTAGCATCTTAGGTAATGAAGTGGACTGTTAATGCCTTTTCATTGCATGGGATTGATGCCAGGGGTCTCCAGGGCTCATATTAATGGATATCAGCTGTGGAGAGTCCCGGCATCAATCTGATGCAGGAAAAATGCATTTTTTTCTAAATCCCACCTCTCAGATTATCGGCTGCTTCTCACAACCCTCTTGCCAACTTTTCCTGGCGAGATGATTTTGTAAAGGAAATCTCTATTCTAGAGCCGCGATTAGCCTCGATAAGCTAATCAGGGCTACTAGAATACCACAAGGTTGAAAATATGGTGAGAAGTGGTGAGAAGTGGCTTATCACCGCACGTTTGGCGTTTTTTTTCTTTTCCCGGCAAAATTTTTGGACGAAAAGCTCTCTTATTGCTGACTTATCGGAGCTTACTGAATAGCAGTAGGCTTTTTTGGTGATAAGTGACTTAGGGCCTCATGCAGTAAGCGTTGATAAGGGAAATATGGCCATGTTATAGCCAAAATTGGGTTTGAGATTCAGTAAGCGCCGATAAGTGCTTCATATCGCCAGGTTTCGGAGCCGATAATTTGGTTATGGCCAGTCGCCTGCCGATAAGCCTGTTTTCGACACTGATCGCCACTTTTTTAAATCGGCTGGATTCAACAAAAAAAAACAGCTTATCGGGGCTGATCGGCACTACGAAATTGAGATGTTATGGCCGATTTCTCCCGCCAACTAAAGTTGGCAGTTTGGACGGGAGAACGATCGCTAAGGCTGCCGGAACGGCACTTAGAAAAAAAACATCTTCTGTACATCAATGGAAGTCAATGGAGCGGGGACGTATAACAGTATAGTACTGTTTACGTTTCATTGCTCACAATACAAGGGGGATTTGCATTACAGTGTGGGGGCATTCCCTGCATTGTGTCACAGCTGATGTGTCTTATTTGCATAACATTCGACTTTTACATGTTTGCAGCATTTGCGGGTCACATTACTCATCATGTGATGATGTGGCAAGGGAAAATACTATACTACACTCTTAAAGGAGAACCTCACATCATATCACACATTTTACTCAACTCAGCGACAATTATTTACATGATGTCACACATGTCACACATGTCACTCATACACAGTATATTCATCTTCCTTTACATTACACAATGCTTGTAATGTGACACGCATCTTTAAACGTTCATGTACATCTGTCTTCTCATGTTTACATATACTTTTGGGTCCTCCCTATTTTCATGACGTCACTTATTGGACGCTCAATCACATTGCATGTTTACATTGTAACCGTTGCATTACAAGCACTTCAACCTAACTTATACACACATGTACAGTAATTCATCATTGGGACACCTTGTAAACTCATTCTATACCAACTATCCTCCTTACACAAATGCATGCATATGCACACGACTATTCATTGTTGCCAACATGTCACAATAACATGGATAATTACACATGTTACACAAAACTTTTCCCACGTCAATCTCAGCCTTTTTGTCTCATTACATGACTGACTCTTGCGTTCACAAGTGTTACATGCATTGCACATGCAACTATTTATTTGCAAGCAATCTTTGTACAAAGCTTCACGTCACATCATTGCCAAATATCATCATTCCCTGCAGAATACACACAACAAATACTTAGAACAACAAGTGCACACAGCTTGCCACAGAAGTACTTTATTATGTTAATGTAACACCTTGCATTTTACTATGTCACCTGACATCATCACATACCTATTTAAAGGACGCACATTACCTGCTCATTCACAGCTACTCATTTCAAAATGTTGCGAATGTTTAGGAGACGGAGGAACATTCTTTTCTATGACATGCTTGATGATGAAGACAATCATATAGGGCAAGGGAGGGACACACCGAGGGACAGTGACAGTGACGCGGATACGACAGGGACAGGGAGAGGGACAGGCCGAGGGACAGGTAGAGGGACAGGAGATCAGAGGAGAAGACAGAGGAGACAACTTGTGCCTCGTCCGCGTCTGTACAGGGAGAGAACCCTGTTAGATGGGATGAGTGAGGAGGAGATTGTAAGTCGCTATCGTTTGAGTTCAGCAGCAATCTTAGCTCTTTATGAGGAGATAAGGGGGGATTTAGATTTTTTCACAGCCAGAGGTCGTGCAGTCCCTGGGCTTGTTAAAATGCTGTGCTCATTACATTATCTTGCTTCCGCGTCATACCAGACAACTGTGGGCATAGTGGGCGGGGTCTCGCAATCTACATTCTCGCGGGCCTTGACCCAGTTTCTCTATGCACTCAATAGACGCGCTAGGAATTATATTCATTTTCCTACAGAGGCGACAGAGTGGCTGGAAGTCAGGACTGGCTTTTATAATATAGCAGGGATACCATGTGTGCTGGGTGCAATCGATTGCACACATGTTGCTTTGATTGCACCTAGTCAGAGTGAGCATGTGTACCGCAATCGGAAGCACTACCATTCACTCAATGTACAGGTGGTATGTGATGCCACGATGAGGATAATGCATGTGGTACCCAAGTTCCCTGGTTCCAGTCACGATTCCTCTATCCTGAGGAACTCTTCAGTCTTCCATGCGTTCGAAGAGGGACATTTTGAACATGGTTGGCTGCTGGGTGAGTACATATTTACATGTTCTAACACAAAACACATGTTGATTTAGGAATGTTGGCATTGTACAATTTGATCACTAATGTCAGCTTATGTGTGCTCCATTCATTATAGGTGACTCAGGATACGGAATTAGGCCGTGGCTCTTGACTCCGGTGCTAAACCCTCAAACTGAAGCAGAGGACAGGTACAATGCAGCCCATATATCTACAAGATCTGTTATAGAGAGGACATTTGGCCTACTCAAGACCAGGTTTAGGTGTCTGGACAGAACTGGTGGGGCTCTTCTATACAAGCCTCAAAAAGTGTCTGATATTATCCTTGCCTGTTGCATTTTGCACAATGTTGCACTCAGGCACAATGTACAGTCAGACCTAGCTGAGGCTTTGGTAGACGAGCATCCCACCCATGTAGCTGCTGAAAATGAACAAACAGCCAGTGGTGGCCAGACACGACAGAATCTCATCAATTCATTTTTTTCTTGTAAGTACAAACTCATATGTTCCTAGTACTACTTTTATAGTTTAATTATGTTATATTAACAATAATGTTTCTTTATATAACCTTCTGTTAGGACACAGATGAATATGGGTTGCACACCTTTCTTTTCTCTGCTGTGTGCACAAAGGGATGTGGCACCGGTATGTTATTGTTGCACAGGTTATATAATCCCTCTTCAATTGTACTTTAGTTGTGTGTATGTGAATACAACTTGGGTAACAAAGCAATAATATTTTAGCATTGTGTTATTCCTTATGCTAAGACAAAACACATATTATGCCCATAATCATTCATGCTTCTAGTATGCTTACATACAATGTTATTGGTGCAGTGTAACATGTACATCCATATGATGTGTACACCAGGCTGATTTACATTTTGAATGTCATGAAATATACATGGTGTTGTACATTTAACACCAAATACACACTTTGCTGTGTTGTTTACGGTACTGAAGATGGCATGTCAATGTTTGCAATTTATATATTGTTCCTTTGCATTATAGGTATATCTCCAGTATGACTGATCATGGTATGTATATTTGCTGACATCTCTCATAAGATGTGGCTACCTCAATCTTCCTATAATTATTGGAACTAAAAACCCAACATATTGGTTTAAACACAAATGTTACATATATGTACTTTCTGTATCATGTATATGCATTTAGCTACTCTTGAGCTTTCATGTGCATTGTATTACAAAATGATTACTCACATTTCATCACATTTTATGTATGTTTCCTTATAATTTCCATTAATGTAATATAGAGGTGGTTGGAGAAAAGGGGATAACTGTACTTATTTGTTTACTTACGGGAGCACATTCATCACTAGCATAGACACACTTTTTAAGACAACTGTTTGTGTCTCTATCAATTGGTGTAGGATCCATGTATAACACCGACAAATGATAACACCAGCTTTATTATGGTAGCTTATATCATCATATTGACTATACTATGTATTTCTAAACGATTAATAAACACAGTAAACTATAGTTAGTTAGGTTAATGAAATATACACAGAAACGTACTTCATAACATGATGGTGATGTCATATTCAGAACATCATGCATTGGAGGGGACCATAACATCTGGCCAGTAACATTATTTGCTACAGTCCCAAACCATTTTATCTACATACCCATGTAACAAGAGATTTTAAAAATAAATGGCTACTTGGTTGTAAGTGTCCTTTACATTGGGAGAAGGAGTGGCTCAGTGAGTAAAGACACACACTGGCACTGATAGTTTGAAGCAGGGGAGTCTGGTTCAATTCCCGGTGTGGGCTCCTTGTGACCTTGGCCAAGTCACTTTATCTCCCTGTGCCTCATGCGGCAAAAAAACATTTGTACGTTCCACGGGCCAGGGACCTCAGGCTGAAACATGTGTCTGTAAATCGCTGCGTACAACTAGCAGCCCTATACATGAACATGCTCATATTATTATTATTATTGTTACATAGTTTCGACAGTCATACGTTCCATTACATATTAGAATACACAAATGTGTTAGCAGAGTGGGAATGGTTGTTATATATAAAACACACCATGTCATAAAATGTTAGTAGTCATTAAAGAACACTCAATAAAAATTCATGAGGCACTCTTTTGCAACATCATTATGTTAATTAAGTGCTTATGCAATATAGGCATAAGGGTATCACATTTTTAATTGTTTGTTAATAAGCGCTGCAAGCAATATAAAATTAGTTCCATATGTAGTATAGTAGTCGGTGGCTCCTCCTCACAATCATCTCATATAAAGGTAGACTCTTCTGAAATCATACATTGATCCGATTGTATCTTCCCCGACATCTCTGAAATACAGCAAACACATGATGGTCAAAGATGGCACCTTACTAGATATGCATCCGTGACAACGCGTTACGCAGCTCTATATGATTGTGTAGATACACACGTCACTCACTTATATGTTAGAAGTAAAACTGTTCATCAGTATGTAATGTTTCTTTAAATTTGTAGCAGGCATAACTATGTATAAGAAGTGAACGTTGCCTGTATACTGAAAGATGTGCGCGCACATCTTTGTGTGCGCACGCACTTCACGCTTGGCTCCACTAACTGTTAGCGCATGCGCAAAACAAAGCGTACGTTGTGCGTTCAATACATGTTGAAAATACCAGTAAACATAACATCTTTATTTCAAATACAATGAAGACGAAACTACATTCGTTCTAAACGAGTACATCTGTATTCTTTTTAAACAGACGTGTTTGAACAGAAAGCACGGCCGATAACACAATGCGCAAATGCAATACGTGTGACGTCATGTTAAGCCAGCGTGAAACGCACGCTAACACTCCTCCCACTCAATTAACATTCGGCTAACGCCCAGGGTACGCCTACAAACACTGAGCCGCACGCATCACACACTGCAGTTACCGTTACTATAACAAAACATGACAGCCAATAGGCTTTGAGGCGCGCACGTCGCTTGGGGGCGGGACTTACATCACTAATCCTTTTTAAGGACGCCTTGGCCCATGACAAGGGTCCCACGTCATACGTGGTGGACCCGGTTTTCAATGTTGTAGATGTTGCATGATAACAAAACAGGTATGTGTTAGAGTAATGGTAAAATGTTGCTAATATGTTTAAAGGGATAGGAAAGTACGTATATTTATTCCGTCAGCAATGTGTACTACTCTTTCAGGTCCTACTATATTGTATTAGGAAACAATTTGTTTGTGATCGCTACATGTTATGCAGTCTGCAATGTTACGCTGTATCCACGCATTGAAAGTGAAAATGGTGGTTACAAAAAAAAAAAAAATTTAAACGCAGAGTCAACGCATAACGATTGTTATATTTACCATTCTTCTAGAATTAACTCTTCGCCTGGCTGCAACTGGTCGCTCCAGAAATGCAAGCCATTTTCATCCACGCTTAACCCAACCGCTGAATCCAGTATGGCACATATCTCCTCCAGGATGCGCTCATAGGAATCGCCACTGCTTTCTTCAAATAATTGGTCGGGAGGTAGGTTCATTTCTTCCGGTTCCCATTCCAATGCAATTTCAGCTGAAAGGCTTGGTACATAATCATAGTACTTTTGTTCTTGTACAATGTGGGTTTCAGGAATGGAGGCTGCAGATATTGCAGCACGTATCGATTCAAACGGATCAGTAGTAGCGGATACATTGCTATTGCCATTAGGAATAAATATGCCTTTCACGACAATATAAGTGCCGTCTTTCAGGATAAATTGTTTTTCCGGGGCAATCTTCCAGAAACCATAGGTGTGTTGTAGCTTATCCTGGTCACGTTCAAAAAAGTCATTACTTGATAAAGTGAATCTTATTGAGGAATTAAAATTCCGTGCATGCTTACGGTCTTGGTAATAAGGATATTTTGCTCGAATGAAATCATCGATTTGGCGTGTGCTTGCTTTCTGTCCGCGACTGTTCAAGATGGCTTCACAGATCATGTACTTATACCCTAAAAGGGGATTAATATTGTTAACGAATTCATCAGCCATGTCTGAGTAGCACAAAAGCTGTGTGCAGGTCTGTGTTATTTGCTCATCAAAATGAATGTGCTGAATGGCTAACAAACTCCTGTTTTTCCTTGTCAAGGTCAACAAAACTAACTACTTTGACTCCTTATTTCAAACGCCAATTGGATTTGTTTGTCTAATTGGGTTAACAGTTGTGGTTCGTGATATGGGACTGTGGGAGAAACATTTCTCCTTCTTTTATCTCGTTTGTGAAAAACATCCCTAGACTTTGAATGCGTTCACATAGTGTTTTTTTGAAAACTAACAAAGACCAGTGTGTGAAAATATTTCTTAGCCAGGCATATCAGTAAAAACACACCTGCAAAAAGAAATGTTTTTTCCCCGCTTACATTTCTGTGTGTATGTGAAAGTCTGGTTAACTCCCTGTCTGCATGAGTTTAAATACGTGTGTATATATATATATATATATATATATATATATATTTATATATATATATATATATATATATATATATATATATATATATATATATATATATATAAATATATCTCTTATAAAAATATATATATATTTATATATAATATTTTATTTTTTTTTATATTGCAGGAGTACACACAACATTGATGGCATTAAGTATACCTTGTATGAAACCTATTTAAATGGTGAGAAACATGATTGAATTAAGTAATAAACATTTGTTTAAGCACAATACTGTTAGAGTCTCATACTTAGGATATTTCTCAAACATTAGGCCTGTATTATTAAAATAGTGTGCTTTCACAAGGAAGCATGAAGTGTATTAGTTTGTGTATACCAGTTTATATAGTACTATATATATATATATATATATATATATATATATATATATATATATATATATATATATATATATATACACACATATATACATATATATATACACATATATACATATATATATACACATATATACATATATATATACACATATATACATATATATATACACATATACACATATATACATATACATATAGACATATATACATATATATATACACATATATACATATATATATACACATATATACATATATATATATACACATATATACATATATATACACACTCACACACTCACACTCACACTCACTCAGTGTGTGTGTGTGTGTGTGTGTGTGTGTGTGTGTGTGTGTGTATATATATTATTATACATTCTGAGATGTTATAGAAACGAACACACAACTGATTAAAGGACAAAATTACAATGGCCAAGCAAGGCAAAGGTAAGTAATAATTTACACATAATCCTGCTGTACACGTACAAGAAAGATGTTTGCACTTACTTAGGTGTTTTAATAATTGCATGTGACTAATATGCATATGCAATTCTTACATCAATTAACACACCCAAATGCAATGTTTTGCTGCAAAGTCAATGGCAGCTTCTCTAAACTTAGCAACTGGCTCCTGGTGGACCATTACTGAACAGACGATTACAACATAAATATTTATAACACAATTAATTATGAGTGTTAACATTTCCAAAACTTCACGTGTACAAGAACATAGTTGAAAGTTTGGAAACAACACAGTCTTCAGCATACATACAATAGTAATTAGATAATCTGAAGTCAACAAAACAAGGCCAAACACATATTTTCTGAATTATAACATTTATTTTTTTTGTTCCTTTTGCGAGCGAGTAACAGGCCTGCTTGTTGTCTCTTGAATTTTCCTTTTTCTTTTGCCACCAACTTTAGGCACAACAGAGCCACTTTGAGTGGCCTCTGGCACTTCACGGGCAGGGCTTGTGGCCAGTGACTGTTCACCTACGGGGCTTGTGGCCAGTGACTCACCTACAGGGCTTGTGGCCAGTGACTCACCTACAGGGCTTGTGGGCAGTGATTCACCTACAGGGCTTTTGGGCAGCGATTCACCTACAGGGCTTTTGGGCAGCGATTCACCTACAGGGCTTTTGGGCAGCGACTCACCTACAGGGCTTTTGGGCAGCGATTCACCTACAGGGCTTTTGGGCAGCGACTCACCTACAGGGCTTTTGGGTAGTGACTGTTCACGGACAGGGCTTGTGCCCAGTGACACATGTGAGCAAGTTGGTAGACACTGCACAAGTGATGGTTGGTCTGTTTCATGTGTGTCTTGTTTTGTTTTTGTCGCCTCCTTTGTAGGTGTCTGCTGCTGAATTTGTACAGATGGCAGCGGTAGGATGTCATCAGGAACCTGCACAGCAATGTCTGCTACTTGACCGGTAACATTTGGGCCTGGTGAATGAATATCAGATGAATGTGGTGAAAACTGACCTGCATGAACAGATCCTGGCTGGGAGGTGTTGAATTGTGGTACATTAGTCATTCTCCAGTAATTAGCTTGTGTTTGCTGAACAACTAATGCTTCGAATGAGGTGTTGATTTTTTGCAACTGTTTAGGCACTTCAATGAAGACTCTGTGGAGATGTGCCAATTGTGATACTGTTTCTTCCTGCAGTCCAATCATCCTTTCCAGCACTGTCATCATGTCTGAATGGCGACGATTTTCTGCGTCCACTATTTTTCCCTCTGAAGCTACAATTGCATCGTATGTGGAAGTTGATGGACGATTTGGCGGTACAACAGTTTCTATTGGCACCTCTTCATGGTCACATGATTGTATTTCAGTCTCTTCTGTGGCGTCATCCTCATCATACTCATCATCCTCATCACCATGATGTTCTAAAAAGAAATGTACACATTATTAAATGGCATGTTAATGTATGCTGTGTTACTATGTAATTGTACTGTGTCCTAAGTAACACCTAACATGTTAGCATACGTTTTATAACCTCATTAAAAACTACCTTGACTTACGAATAATGTTTGGACTCAGTATGAAATATGAATGAATGAAAAGTTGCTCTAAACTCAGAAGTCCTACATGATAATTAACATCACTAACACAATACATGTTGCCTTACACTTAATTTTCACTGACACTAAGTAATCCTATTTAAAGAAGATGTGCAAAACAAATAATGCACATGACAACATAACATATAGAAGAGCACATATTATATGGCCAGCAAATGATACACTCACCTTCTAGTAGTGTTGAGCTGGCTGACCCAGGTGAAGACACTTGTTCCATCTCAGGTGACACATGTCCTCCAGGGGCAACTATATATAACAATAACATAAGTTTTACATTTACATGTGTAAATATTGAACAAACACTTATTGTATGTTCTGTATTTATGATTAACTAACAACATCAGTTCCTTAACCGAAAATGTGTGTGAAAGTGAACATAAATAGTTGTAATAACACTGTACATGCCTGTGTACTTAGAATTTTTGAGTTCCCTAACATACAACATACTATGTTTCTGCAGTAATGCGTGAGGATAAATAGATTAAATGAGTACATAAAAATCATATGTTGTGTAGTGATATCAGTATCATAATGTACATAACTATCATGAGATGACCATTCACAATGGTTATCATGAAGGTGGTCATATTGCAAAAAGTGTTGTTTTTGGTAGAGGATATGTGTGGTACATTAATCGAAGATGTGGCACACCTGAATGTGGCTGTGACTCAACAAGACAACACATGCAGTGTGTGATAATGTGTCTTTCATAGTAGTTCAACTATAGATATGAGTGAACTAATGTGTGACGTACGCTTTGATAAGTAATGAGTTGTTGGGGCATTTAGTAGCTAGAGTTAAGCTTTCAAATGAGTGTGATTAACTTCAGTTGTGCTATTCAGGTTGTAAGAAAGGTATTCCCTTCCCCAAAAAGCCTAATCAGCCACACCTTTCAATGACTTGAAACAGGTGCAAATGGTGTGAACTAAGTTGACCGTGAAATGAGGCTGTAATTAGTGTGTGTGCTGAACCCCACCCCCTCTGTTGAAGTGTATGCTGTGATGAGATATTAATTGCAGCTGCTTTAACACAATGGTAGATGAGCTAAGTAGTCATCTGCAGTGTTTAAGTTATGAAAACAATGACATAACATATGATACGTGTGCCTCATTATGCTGTCTGTATATGACATAAAGCAAAAATGGACCTTTTCATAAGCAACTATAGATGTGTTAGTGCCAGTGATGTTTGTAGGCCGTTACATGCAATTTCTTTGATGCATGCTTAAAATAGGCAGTAATGTCATGTTTGTCGGAGTAAAATCAATAAAATACACAATAATATGATACATATTTCTGTTCTGTACCTGTAGCTACTAATAATTTCTCATGAACATGTGTTACACATGTGTACTACCCTGTTGTTCCCCATCTTCGCCCACCATCAATTGCTTCCACTGCAGCTATGCATTTTGGGAATTCACATGTAAATGAGCACGCAATGGCACGTGCTATATTAGTTACTGCTTTTAGTAGGACTACTACATATATGTCTATTTTGAGATATATATATACAGAATCAGACATATACATATATAGATGCAGGTATGCTTATATTGTGAAGACAGTATAAAAAGCAGTGTAAATATGCAAAATAAGTGTAAGCAACGACACGCCTAGTACAGTAATATTTATCACCTGCTGGAAATTGTGACGGATAAATTCCAATGTCACGGTCACCAGCCAAGCCTTCCACGACGACGGTAAGTAATTTTGGCCGAAGCAGCTCCTCCAATGGAGTCAATATGAGACGTTGTGGTGTGGGCCCACCTCCAGTGCCAGTAGCATGCACGCGTTGGTCTTGTATTTTCTTTTTCAATTTGGACCTAATATCATCAAATCTTTTCCGACAATGATACTTGTCCCTGACACTATTCCCACAGGCATTGACACCAATGACTATTGTGTCCCACATTTCTTTTTTGCTTGCTGCACTTGTCCGCCCTTGAAAAACATATAAAAGATATGAGGTAAATTAATAATAATATAAGCACCAGTTTCCTACACTGCTAGCTGTTCCAAGAGATAGCAAACATGCTGTTTTATGTGTAATATGTGCAGCACATGAGCATTCACTACTAAACCTATACATGTAAGCAAGGTTGCATTCATATTGTATGCAGTTCTGGCAAATTGACCGCCTGTGTTTATTTGTCCTTGTAAGGCATGATAAAAAGCTGTGTTTCCACACTAATGAACATAGAAAGATATTGTGTACCCATATTTGCATATGAACAAAACTCAGATGACCTAGGATCACATGTATTTGAATAATAAATGTAAAGTTACACTTACCTACTAAATGTCCATAGAGACTGTCATAGTGCTCCAGAATGCCAGTGACAAGAGCCCTATTTTCCTGGTCATTGAAGCGAGGATTACGTGGCTTCTCCACACGTTTTTTCCGAGCAGGTTTAGGGTCAGAGCTTGGCTGGTGCTGACTGGACTCTCCTTCTTCCAATGGAAGAGCCTCCAAAAGCTGGCCACCAGCAAGCACGCCACCACCAGACACCCCATCAGCAACTGCGCCACCAGCAGCACTCCCAGCACCAGCACTCCCACTCCTAGCACCAGCACTCCCACTCCTAGCACCAGCACTCACACTCCTAGCACCAGCACTCACACTCCTAGCACCAGCACTCCCAGCACCAGCACTCCCACTCACAGCAACAGCACTCCCACTCCCAGCACCAGCACTCCCACTCACAGCAACAGCACTCCCACTCCCAACAACGGCACTCCCACTCCCAGCAACACCACTCGCAGCACCAGCACTCCCACTCCCAACAACAGCACTCCCACTCCCAGCACCAGCACTCCCACTCCCAGCAACACCACTCGGTGCACCAGCAACATCACTCCCCTGAACAGAACGTTCACTCCGACGCGTACTCGCACGAGTAGCACTCCCACTCCCACCAGCATCACTCTTCCCACGCTTTGCGGGCATACTTCCAGCACTCACAAAAAACAGACAAGAAATGTACAGGCAATCACACGACCCACTTCCACATATAAAACAAGACAAAGATGTAAACAAAACAACAAAGGACAAAGCTCACCCAATACACAACAAGTCTCTCAGTCAATATGCAAATCTTCAATCGTCCAGCTCTGTGCGTCTCTCTCTCTCTCTCACTCCCAACAACACAGAGAATGATTAGCAGTACACGTTGCCTTTAAATATGGCGCGCAATCAAAAACATGCTTGTTTCGCCTGATTCAGCAAGATTTGTGATTGTGCAACCTAACAGCACCCCGCCACGCACGCCGATACACCTGTGTGTGATCGGCTCATCATCGTGAGAGTGGGCGGATTTGTTTTCTGGTTGATTTTGAATGTATTCGGCACTTACTGCATACGGAGAGGGAAAAACGCCAATAACATGACTAATCGATAAGCTTGCCGATTTCACATAATCGTCGCTTACTGCATGAGGCCCTTAATCTGAGCTTAGTGCATTGGCCCCTTAGTCGGAAGGGAGAGGTTCTACCCAAAATAAATAATAGCATGTTCTTTTATAGCGCTGCTAGTTTTACAGAGACATTTTCAGGTACAGGTCCCTGCCCTTTGGAGCTTACAACCTATGTTTTTGGTGCCTGAGGCACAGGGAGATAAAGTGACTTGCCCAAGGTCACAAGGAGCCGACACCAGGAATTGGACCAGGTTCCCCTGCAACAATCTCAGTACCAGTCAGTGGCTTTAATAACTGAGCCACTCCTTCTTCAAATATTTATTTATTTAGATAGAAAGTGGAACTATAAACTTGTCAGTGAAAAAGTGATGGTCTCTAAGGTAGTAAATGAATAAGTAGTGGTACTCCATACTCATAGTACCACCGCACTTCAACTAGTGCTATAATTTCACGCTTGCGAAATCATCTAAAAAAGATGAATGAGTCCTATAGAAAAACATCATAATAATGATTTTGTTTTTGTTTATATAATGCACTGCCACTAAGAAATGCAATTCTTGTGTTTCTAATTTCTATTAGCTGACACAATATAATTCCTTTATGTTGTGATCCTTGTCACAGCAGTGAGGTTGCATTTGGTCCAGGTCTCATTGATTTAATTACTCTAGCCTGAATGAATGCCGTCCAACCTAAAAGAGATACTTAAAATGTAAATCAATTCAGTGATGCAGAAAAATATCTCACTGATAACAGCTACGCTGGAGAACCTCTTGAGAAATACATTTGAGCTTTCACAATAGGAATAAGAATATTAGAAAAAGTTAAACAGTTTGAAATAACCACCTTCTTTTGAATCTACCTGTACAGGGAGCCATGTACAGCATACTTTAAATATTATTGAATGACATTTCCCAATCTTAAACTATGTGGTTAGTTTATTGAATTCAGCACTACAGTATCACATTTTACTATTCAAAACTAAACTGAAAATCCTGGTGCACTTTATATGCAGTTTAATGATAAAGGGAAATAGAATGTCACTGTAAAGAACGTGTAGATACAATTCTATGGGATTGATAGGCGACTGGTATCCTGAACGTAGTATTAAAGTATTCCTAAATATATTTTAATAGGCTTTTTTTGTGGAAAATGCTTTTTCTGCTAAAAGACATTGTGCTTGTCTGTCCTCTTTTGCTCTCTTTTGATACAGATATAGGGGTATGGGGTACCTTGCTCAGCCACTTGATAGTAAGTGTGGGATGCTGCTGCCTGGGATAAGTGCACAGTATCATACAGATAGTGCAGGGGTGTTGCTATAACCCGGGCCCGTGCTCTTGGGTGGGCTCGCTCAGGGCCGCCGACAGGAGCGGAGAGCCAGGACATTTGGCCCAGCCATCTAGCTGACGACCACAGAAGTCAGGACCCCATTCCTCCTCCAGTCTCCTCAACAGCTGCTTGCCGGCAGGCCCACTCCTGTGCTCACAGCACAACATCAAAGCTGGATTGTGAGCTGTGAGCGGCAAGGAGGTGGGTTTGGGGGTTGCAGAGAGAGCAGGCAGCAGAGGATGGGGGTGGAACTGAGGCAGTGAGCTGCAGAGCTCTGTCTGCCCCTGCTCTCCATGACATCAGGGGGAAGAGTTTCAATGTCCTGCTTTGGGAAGGTATGCTGTGTGTATTTGTTTGTCAATTTGATGTCTGTGTGTCAGTTTGCTGTGTGTGTATTTGTGTCAGTTTGTTGTGTGTGTGTTTCAGTCTGTCAGTGTGCTTCAGGGTGTCAGTATGCTGTGTGTGTTTTTGTGTAAATTTGTCAGTTACAGTTTGCTCTGTCAGTCTGCTACTTGTGATTCAGTGTCTGTCAGTGTGCTGTGTGTGCCTCAGTGTCTGTCAGTGTGTTTGGTGTGCTCAGTACAAGCAATTGAAGTAACACGAGATAAAAAATCTTTTTATTAGAGCATTTTAAAAATAGTTTGTGGCATTCTTTACACAGTTGTCTATAGTTAACTTTATTACAAGAAGTTACTGTGCAGTTTTAGTTTTCAAGCATTTGTGTGTATGGGGGGTGGGTGGAGGTTTTTGTAGTGGGCGTGTAGGTGGTTATTCTAATTTGTGTATTGGGAGGGCACATTATTGTAGAGGGGGAAGTGTGTGTGTGTGTGTGTGTGTGTGTGTGTGTGTGTGTGTGTGTGTGTGTGTGTGTGTGTGTGTGTGTGTGTGTGTGTGTGTGTGTGTGTGTGTGTGTGTGTGTGTGTGTGTGTGTGTGTGTGTGTGGCAGGGATGGAGGGAGAAATGAATGTGAGGAGGGGA